>NC_084636.1:38629238-38784238 GCF_033978795.1 Nerophis ophidion | reverse complement strand
TTAAGCAAGGGGGGTTGGAACTCACCTTTCCACTTGTAGCGAGAGCACGGCGAGCTAAAAGCCTGCGATGGACGCGTGAGATCTGTGCGCAGATAAAGCATCCGACAGTGAGTCCACACAATTAAATGCTTTAATTATAGCCCCCCTCCATTTCCTTTAGTCCTGATGGCTTTTTATCTAATGAGATCTGCTCGCCGGCTTGTATCCGCTCTCCCGGTGACGTGTCCGAAATGAATGAGAGGCGCACGGCAAACAAAACATTTAATTAACCAAATTGGCTTTTGAGAGAGAGCAGCAGAGAAAGGCAGATAGAGATGAGGGATTATTGCAAGGCCATCTGATGCCGGGCTCTTGTCTTCCTCCCCCTCCACTCTTTTTAAAGGGACAGGCTCGTCGGGACAGCTGATAAAACACCTTTTTAAACAGATGTTCCCACAAAGGACATGTCCCGCTCGGAGGACGGGGACCTTCTTCATTTCCTCCACCCCTCCCCTTTAATTGAATAAGCCCAGGTAATTAATTGGCGCTCCTCCAAAGGAACGTGCCAGGTAAATCTAATAGTTTGCTTATTTAATATCACTTTGAAGCCCGCCCCGCCGTGACAGCGCGGGCAGAACGTGAAATTAATTAAATCGGGCAGAATTCAGTGCGCGCGTTTATCTTGATTTGTCATAACGGAATTAATTCGCGGCCTTCAGCTCACCCGGGGAGCAGATCTGTTACTCCGAATTAGGCGAGTGTAATTTGGCCGGAGACACGTGCAGGTCTACAACTCTAATGCACTTTTCAATGTGGCTTTCAAGGTGCTTTGGCCGCTGATGCACACAGAACCCTTTTTAATGGACTGTGTTGCACAAATCATTGTTTGGGAAGGTGGGGGCTGCACTCACTCACTCACTCACTCACTCACTCACTCACTATGTACTTCTTCACCTGGACACCATGTTTTCTTCTTTTTCATTGGACCCACGGTGTCCCTGGGGGAAATTCAGCACCAGAACAGTCTGTCCTCTTTGGCGGCATAGCTCGGTTGGTAGAGTGGCCGTGCCAGCAACTTGAGGGGTTGCAGGTTCGATTCCCGCTTCCGCCACCCTAGTCACTGCCGTTGTGTCCTTGGGCAAGACACTTTACCCACCTGCTCCCAGTGCCACCCACACTGCTTTAAATGTAACTTAGATATTGGGTTTCACTATGTAAAGCGCTTTGAGTCACTTGAGAAAAGCGCTATATAAATATACTTCACTTCACTTCACTTCACTTGACATCCATCCATCCATCCATTTTCTACCGCTTATTCCCTTTTGGGGTCGCGGGGGGCGCTGGCGCCTATCTCAGCCACAATCGGGCGGAAGGCGGGGTACACCCTGGACAAGTCGCCACCTCATGGCAGGGCCAACACAGATGGACAGACAACATTCACACACTAGGGACCATTTAGTGTTGCCAATCAACCTATCCCCAGGTGCATGTCTTTGGAGGTGGGAGGGGCCTATCCCCAGGTGCATGTCTTTGGAGGTGGGAGGGGACTATCCCCAGGTGCATGTCTTTGGAGGTGGGAGGGGCCTATCCCCAGGTGCATGTCTTTGGAGGTGGGAGGGGCCTATCCCCAGGTGCATGTCTTTGGAGGTGGGAGGAAGCCGGAGTACCCGGAGGGAACCCACGCATTCACGGGGAGAACATGCAAACTCCACACAGAAAGATCACGAGCCTGGATTTGAACCCAGGACTGCAGGACCTTCGTATTGTGAGGCAGACGCACTAACCCCTCTTCCACCGTGAAGCCCTTCAGCACCACAGCTCGTTCAAAATAGATAAATACTAAGGTATTTTTAACATGTGAATAATATAAATACAGTCTATTTGACAGCATTATTCACATGTGAATAACAAATACAGTCTATTATACAGCATTATTCACATGTGATTAATATACAAACCCCGTTTCCATTTGAGTTGGGAAATTGTGTTAGATGTAAATATAAACAGAATACAATGATTTGCAAATCCTTTTCAAGCCATATTCAGTTGAATATGCCACAAAGACAACATATTTGATGTTCAAACTCATAAACATTTTTTTGTTTGCAAATAATCATTAACTTTAGAATTTGATGCCAGCAACACGTGACAAAGAAGTTGGGAAAGGTGGCAATAAATACTGATAAAGTTGAGGAATGCTCATCAAACACTTATTTGGAACATCCCACAGGTGTGCAGGCTGATTGGGAACAGGTGGGTGCCATGATTGGGTATAAAAGCAGCTTCCATTGCCCACATATGCGATCCTCTCCAAGGTTTCTCATAGTCATCATTGTCATTGTCACTAACGTCCCACTGGGGTGAGTTTTCCTTGCCTTTATGTGGGCTCTATCAAAGATGTCGGTGTGGTTTGTGCAGCCCTTTGAGACACTGGTGATTTAGGGCTGTATAAATAAACATTGATTGATTGATTTCATGAAATGCTAAATAATTCACAAACAAGGATGGATTGTCGAACAGTTTTAGAACAACATTTTTCAACGAGCTATAGCAAGTAATTTAGGGATTTTAGCATCTACGGTCTGTAAAATCATCAAAAGGTTCAGAGAATCTGGAGAAATCACTGCACGTAAGCGATGATATTACGGACCTTTGATCCCTCAGGTGGTACTGCATCAAAAACCGACATCAGTGTGTAAAGAATATCACCACATGGGCTCAGGAACACTTCAGAAAACCACTGTCAGTAACTACAGTTGGTCGTTACATCTGTAAGTGCAAGTTAAAACTCTACTATGCAAAGCAAAACCCATTTATCAACAACACCCAGAAACACCGCCGGCTTCGCTGGGCCTGAGCTCATCTATGATCGACTGATGCAAAGTGGAAAAGTGTTCTGTGGTCTGACGAGTCCACATTTCAAATTATATTTGGAAACTGTGGACGTCGTGTCTTCAGGAACAGAGAGGAAAATAACCATTTTCGGATTTTTATAGGCGCAAAGTGTAAAAGCCAGCATGTGTGATGGTATGGGGGTGTATTAGTGCCCAAGGCATGGGTAACTTACACATCTGTGAAGGCACCATTGATGCTGAATGGTCCACACAGGTTTTGGAGCAACATATGTTGTCATCCAAGCAACGTTATCATGGACGCCCCTGTTTATTTCAGCGAGACAATGCCAAGCCACGTGTTACAACAGCGTGGCTTTGTAGTAAAAGAGTGCGGGTACTTTCCTGGCCCGCCTGCAGTCCAGACTTGTCTCCCATGAAAAATGTGTGGCGCATTATGAAGCGTAAAATACGACAGCGGAGACCCCGGACTGTTGAAGGACTGAAGCTCTACATAAAACAAGAATGGGAAACAATTCCACTTTCAAAGCTTCAACAATTAGTTTCCTCAGTTACCAAACGTTTGAGTGTTGTTAAAAGAAAAGGTGATGTAACACAGTGGTGAACATGCCCTTTCCCAACTACTTTGGCACTTGTTCCACTAAGTTAATTATTTGCACACAAAAAAAAAATCAAGTATATACTGTAAGTTAGGACATCAAATATGTTGTCATTGTAGTGCGTTCAATTGAATATGGGTTGAAAAGGATTTGCAAATCATTGTATTCTGTTTATATTTGTAAATACAGTACAGTCCATTATACAGCATTATTCACATGTGAATAATATAGTCTATTGTACAGCATTATTCACATGTGAATAACATAAATACAGTCTATTATACAGCATTATTCACATGTGAATAATATAGTCTATTATACAGCATTATTCACATGTGAATAACATAAATACAGTCTATTATACAGCATTATTCACATGTGAATAATATAAATACAGTCTATTATACAGCATTATTCACACGTGAATAACATAAATACTGTATTATACAGCATTATTCATATGTGAATAATATAAATACAGTCTATTATACAGCATTATTCACATGTGAATAATATAAATAAAGTCTATTATACAGTATTATTCACATGTGAATAATATAAATACAGTCTATTATACAGCATTATTCATATGTGAATAATATAAATACAGTCTATTATACAGCATTATTCACATGTGAATAATATAAATACAGTCTATTATACAGTATTATTCACATGTGAATAATATAAATACAGTCTATTATACAGCATTATTCATATGTGAATAATATAAATACAGTCTATTATACAGCATTATTCACATGTGAATAATATAAATACAGACTATTATACAGCATTATTCACATGTGAATAATATAAATACAGTCTATTATACAGCATTATTCACATGTGAATAATATACATACAGTCTATTATACAGCATTATTCACATGTGAATAATGTAAATAATCTACTCTACATTTTAGTACAGTCAAAAAGCTACATATGCATTATACAGTCTGATGGCTGTTGGAATGAAATTTTACTTTAACAAATTGGTAGCTCAGTCACCAGAATTTTACAGTAAACACAGTTTTTTTTTTTTTTACAGTGGACTGGAATGGAGAAACAATACCACTGTTTTAGCGGTAAAATTCAGACAACAGAGCTGCCATTTTTTGTGATTTTACCGTAAAATTTCGTTTTGTTTCTTTTATTTTATTTTTTTTATGTTTTAGTGTCTTACTGTATATAGAAAATATATTTTTTTTGTTTTTTAATGTTATAGTGTTTATACACTATAAAAATGAAAGCCATTACCTCCCTGCTTGGCACTCAGCATCAAGGGTTGGAATTGGGGGTTAAATTACCGAGCGTGACCACCGCTGCTTCTCACTGCTCCCCTCACCTCCCAGAGGGTGAACAAGGGTGATGGGTCAAATGCAGAGAATAATTTCGCCGCACCTAGTGTGTGTGTGACAATCATTGCTACTTTAACTTTAACTTAACTTACTATATATGGGAAAAAAAATGTAGTAAAGTTGTTTTTACGGTAAAAAACTCAGTTGACGGAATTTAATCGTAAAATTTTTTGTCAATTCTACAGTCTACGATTTGATTGGTAAATTGTTTTGACGTTATAAGTCAAGCAGATATTTAAGTACATTATCTTTATTTAACAAAGAACATGTTTGGAATACATAATATAATACTTTGATAATATTGAATTTTAATGATGTGCAATTGAATGCAGTGCATGATTTTTAATGTCAAAAGGCAAAGAAAAAATTAAAAAAAATGTTTTTCATTTTTTATATATCTCATTAACTAATGTGCATTTTTGATCAATAGACAATTAAACTAATATTTTCTGCCCCCTTCAACATAAGTAGTTAATGGATAGCCCACATTCACAAGCATACAAATGCATCCAAATATAATGAATACAAACAAAAAAACAAGTGCTAAAACTTCATGAAGTACAAACAAATATATTCAGTAAGAAAAGCTGAAGCATTTTATTAACGCATATTACAGGGGTGGGCATTACCTCGATCTCGGAGGGTGTGTCAGTCGATCTCAAGCCAGGCATTAGAAAATGTACATAAAAATGAGCAATCATCAATCATACCAAGACTTCACTTTGGTCAGTTGTTTGACATTCTCGGCACCCGAGGATCTTGTGAGATGACGCTGGCTGCTGCCAGCTCATATCTAAGAAAAAAATCACTAACAGGGCGGACGCAGAGAAACACATTTTATTTCTAGAGACTCCGTACCTACTGTCAAAACTCTAAAGGCCGACTGCACACTTCCTGTCTTCAGCATAAAAGACCTGTTTCATCCTGCCTGTGCTAACAAAATAAGAGTCTCAGAAAGCTAGCAAGCTACGGAGTTTGATGCCAATATATTTCAGCGAGCGCTTTCTCACTTGCTTGCCCACCCGCACACTCACCTGCTGCCAGACATTAAAGGGCCACACACATATGCTACTCTCATAACAAAGTGTTTAAAAAGGAGTATGCAAGTTGGACAAATGAGATGCCAAAATCCAACCACTTTCATGTGGTATTGGACAGAAAAGGTAGGGTTCTTCGGGCTTTGTGCCAATCGACTGGCCACTGATCGCTATCGACCAAATTACGCTATTGCAGTTTAATGCCTTTTAATGACAATCCCCCTCCGGCTGACAATTAATTCATTTCTAATACCCCAGCTGGCAAGCAGCTAATTCAGTGTCTACATACACAGTGTGGAGTTGTTCGTTTAAGCTTATAAAAATCACCTACATTACAACTAATTAACTGCATAGTGAAGTGAAGTGAAGTGAATTATATTTATATAGCGCTTTTTCTCTAGTGACTCAAAGCGCTTTACATAGTGAAACCCAATATCTAAGTTACATTCAAACCAGTGTGGGTGGCACTGGGAGCAGGTGGGTAAAGTGTCTTGCCCAAGGACACAACGGCAATGACTAGGATGGCGGAAGCGGGAATCGAACCTGCAACCCTCAAGTTGCTGGCATGGCCGCTCTACCAACCGAGCTAAACCGAGCTAAATAGGTATAAATTGTTGTAAAAACAGAATCATAGATTTTTTTTTCTTTAAATAAAATAACTTTGTAACATATACACACTATATGTAATACATACGTTTATTTAAAAAAAAAATATAACATGAAAATACTGACGTGTTTTAGATATAATTTTTTAGAAATTGTTATAAATGTAGGTCTAAAAAAAAAGTTTTTGGTAATAAATAAACACGATATGTAATAACATTCATTTTCAACAAAAACAATAGTTATTAATAAAACATTAAATAGCATTTTACATTTTAGTAAAACTTTTTTTCTCAGAATTGTTATAGTTTGTTGCATTATTATAAGCAGATATACTATTTTTTCTAATGGATTAATTAGTTAAAAAAATAAAATACATGCAATATGGGACGGCGTGGCGCAGTGGGAGAGTGGCCGTGCGCAACCCGAGGGTCCCTGGTTCAAATCCCACCTAGAACCAACCTCGTCACGTCCGTTGTGTCCTGAGCAAGACACTTCACTCTTGCTCCTGATGGGTGCTGGTTGGCGCCTTGCATGGCAGCTCCCTCCATCAGTGTGTGAATGTGGAAGTAGTGTCAAAGCGCTTTGAGTACCTTGAAGGTAGAAAAGCGCTATACAAGTACAACCCGTTTTAAAAGAGGACTTTTTTTTTCCTCCATTTGAAAATGCGGACGTTATCAGCACCACTGTCTGATTCCAATCAATGCAAGTCATCAGAATCAGGTAATACACCAACTTATATTCTTGTCTTCATGAAAGAAAAGGAATCTATGTGTGTTAAACATGATTGTATTATCATTAAACACATTTAACTTGTTTACAAAAATGTCTCTTTCATAAATAAATAAATATAAATTATAAATATAAATTATAAATATAAATTATAAATCTGCGTTCAAAGGACTCCGGCTTATTAGTGATTCCCAAAGCCCAAAAAAAGTCTGCGGGCTATAGAGCGTTTTCCGTTCGGGCTCCAGTACTCTGGAATGCCCTCCCGGTAACAGTTCGAGATGCCACCTCAGTAGAAGCATTTAAGTCTCACCTTAAAACTCATTTGTATACTCTAGCCTTTAAATATACTCCCTTTTTAGACCAGTTGATCTGCCGTTTCTTTTCTTTTTCTTCTATGTCCCACTCTCCCTTGTGGAGGGGGTCCGGTCCGATCCGGTGGCCATGTACTGCTCGCCTGTGTATCGGCTGGGGACATCTCTGCGCTGCTGATCCGCCTCCGCTTGGGATGGTTTCCTGCTGGCTCCGCTGTGAACGGGACTCTCGCTGCTGTGTTTGGACTGGACTCTCGCGACTGTGTTGTATCCATTGTGGATTGAACTTTCACAGTAGCATGTTAGATCCGCTCGACATCCATTGCTTTCCTCCTCTCCAAGGTTCTCATAGTCATCATTGTCACCAATGTCCCACTGGGTGTGAGTTTTCCTTGCCCTTATGTGGGCCTACCGAGGATGTCGTGGTGGTTTGTGCAGCCCTTTGAGACACTAGTGATTTAGGGCTATATAAGTAAACATTGATTGATTGATTGATTTTTGCGGGCCACATAAAATAAAGCGGCGGGCCAGATTTGGCCCTCAGGCCTTGGGTTTGACACCCGTGATTTAATCCAAGATGGCAGCCAGGATAAGGAAACCCATCAGTCAACATCAAGTCGCGCGGTGGCATGGAGGGGAAGGGGGGGGGGGGGTGAAGGTCTGGCGGGTAAGAGGCTGAAACAGATGTGTCACCGCAATTAAAGCCTCCCTCCACGTTAATTACGCCGTCCTGCCGGTCACATGTCGCCCCCGCGCCGTACTTCAGCGGCACTCCAGGCAATTACAGCCCGGGTTCAAACCGGATCGCCGCTTAATCGCGGACCCCCACGCTCCGGCCTGCGCTTACACTGTGGCTTTAAGTGCGGCACTCCCACTGAGTGGATCTGTTTGCAGCTGCTGATCCACATCTGGGGTCACATTGTCCACCTGCACACCTGGCATGAGCGCCATATTCAACCTTTTATATGTTTATATGTAACCTTGTCCTTCACAATCATTCTGAGAGACGAGATGTTGACATAAAAGCTGGCTTATCTCTTGCCGTAGCGAGCTTTTTATTCCAATTAGCTGCATCGCTGGCCACCGAGAACCAGATGATTTGTAAAAAAACAAACCTACAACTTTTGTCTTCTTGTCCCTTGTAATTAGAGATGTCCGATAATAACGGACAATAAATGCTTTAAAATGTAATATCAGAAATTATTTGTATCTGTTACAAAAAGTAGAATTCATGACTTTTTAAGACGTAGGGACAAGTACGGAGCGACAATCAGCCTTAAAGGCACTGCCTTTGCGTGCTGGCAGTCGGCAACTCGCGGCTCTTTAGCGCCGCCCTAGTGGCTCTCTGGAGCTTTTTCAAAAATGTCTGAAAAAGATGAGGGGAAAAGAGTATATTTTTTGTTTTAATATTGTTTCTGTAGGAGGATAAACATAACACAAACCTCCCTGATTGTTATAAAGCACACTGATTTTATTAAACATGCGTCACTGATTCGAGTATTTGGCGAGCGCCGTTTTGTCCTACTAATTTTGGCGGTCCTTGAACTCACCGTAGTTTGTTTACATGTATAACTTTCTCCGACATTCTAAGACGTGTTTTATGCCACTTCTTTTTCTGTCTCATTTTGTCCACCAATCTTTTAACCTTTGTGCATTCATGAGTTTTATAATTCAATTTATATCTCATGACACTATATGTAATACGGTTTTGATTTTTTTTGCAGCTCCAGACATATTTGTTTTTGAATTTTTGGTCCAATATGGCTCTTTCAACATTTTAGGTTGCCGACCCCTGCCCTATATTTTTTGTTTTAATATTGTTTCTGTAGGAGGATAAACATAACACAAACCTCCCTAATTGTTATAAAGCACACTGATTTTATTAAACATGCTTCACTGATTCGAGTATTTGGCGAGCGCCGTTTTGTCCTACTAATTTTGGCGGTCCTTGAACTCACCGTAGTTTGTTTACATGTATAACTTTCTCCGACTTTCTAAGACATGTTTTATGCCACTTCTTTTTCTGTCTCATTTTGTCCACCAATCTTTTAACCTTTGTGCATTCATGTTTTGTTGATGTTATTGACTTGTGTGGAGTGATAATCAGACATATTTGGTCACTGCATGACTGCAAGCTAATCAATGCTAACATGCTATTTAGGCTAGCTGTATTGCATCATTATGCCTCATTTGTAGCTATATTTGAGCTCATTTAGTTTCCTTTAAGTCCTCTTAATTCAATTTATATCTCATGACACTATATGTAATACGGTTTTGATTTTTTTTGCAGCTCCAGACATATTTGTTTTTGAATTTTTGGTCCAATATGGCTCTTTCAACATTTTAGGTTGCCGACCCCTGCCCTATATTTTTTGTTTTAATATTGTTTCTGTAGGAGGATAAATATAACACAAACCTCCCTAATTGTTATAAAGCACACTGATTTTATTAAACATGCGTCACTGATTCGAGTATTTGGCGAGCGCCGTTTTGTCCTACTCATTTTGGCGGTCCTTGAACTCACCGTAGTTTGTTTACATGTATAACTTTCATTGACTTTATAAGACATGTTTTATGTCACTTCTTTTTCTGTCTCATTTTGTCCACCAATCTTTTAACCTTTGTGCATTCATGAGTTTTATAATTCAATTTATATCTCATGACACTATATGTAATACGGTTTTGATTTTTTTTGCAGCTCCAGACATATTTGTTTTTGAATTTTTGGTCCAATATGGCTCTTTCAACATTTTAGGTTGCCGACCCCTGCCCTATATTTTTTGTTTTAATATTGTTTCTGTAGGAGGATAAACATGACACAAACCTCCCTAATTGTTATAAAGCACACTGTTTATATTAAACATGCGTCACTGATTCGAGTATTTGGCGAGCGCCGTTTTGTCCTACTAATTTTGGCGGTCCTTGAACTCACCGTAGTTTGTTTTCATGCATAACTTTCTCCGACTTTCTAAGACATGTTTTATGCCACTTCTTTTTCTGTCTCATTTTGTCCACCAATCTTTTAACCTTTGTGCATTCAAGTTTTGTTGATGTTATTGACTTGTGTGGAGTGATAATCAGACATATTTGGTCACTGCATGACTGCAAGCTAATCAATGCTAACATGCTATTTGGGCTAGCTGTATTGCATCATTATGCCTCATTTGTAGCTATATTTGAGCTCATTTACTTTCCTTTAAGTCCTCTTAATTCAATTTATATCTCATGACACTATATGTAATACGGTTTTGATTTTTTTTGCAGCTCCAGACATATTTGTTTTTGAATTTTTGGTCCAATATGGCTCTTTCAACATTTTAGGTTGCCGACCCCTGCCCTATCCCAACCCCGCCCACCTTAACCTCCTCATGCTCTCTCAGGGAGACCATGTCCCAAATTCCAAGCTTCTGTTTTGAGGCATGACTTCAATAATAAATATGGCAGTGCCATGTTGGCATTTTTTTTTTTTTTACATAACTTGAATTGATTCATTTTGGAAAACCTTGTTACATTGTTTTATGGATCCACCGCAGCGTCACAACAAAATTAGGCATAATAATGTGTTTATTCCACCACCGTCTATATCGTATTGGTTGATATTGGAATCGGTAATTAAGAGTTGGACAATATCGGATATTGGCAAAAAAGCCATTATTAGACATCTCTACTCGTAACAATTGTGAACAATAGGCAAAATTCCCCCAAAAAAGTGCAGTTCCCCTTTAATCAATCAATCAATGTTTATTTATATAGCCCCAAATCACAAATGTCTCAAAGGGCTGCACAAATCATTACGACTACAACATCCTCGGAAGAACCCACAAAAGGGCAAGGAAAACTCACACCCAGTGGGACGCCAGTGACAATGCTGACTATGAGAAACCTTGGAGAGGACCTCAGATGTGGGGGGGATATAGGAGAAAGAAAAGAAGCGGCAGATCAACTGGTCTAAAAAGGAGGTCTATTTAAAGGCTAGAGTATACAAATGAGTTTTAAGGTGAGACTTAAATGCTTCTACTGAGGTAGCATCTCGAACTGTTACCGGGAGGGCATTCCAGAGTACTGGAGCCCGAACGGAAAACGCTCTATAGCCCGCAGACTTTTTTTGGGCTCTAGGAATCACTAATAAGCCGGAGTCTTTTGAAGGCAGATTTCTTGCCGGGACATATGGTACAATACAATCGGCAAGATAGGCTGGAGCTAGACCGTGTAGTATTTTATACGTAAGTAGTAAAACCTTAAAGTCACATCTTAAGTGCACAGGAAGCCAGTGCAGGTGAGCCAGTATATGTATATATGTATGTATATATGTATATAAAGGTATATACAGTATAGGTATATATGTATGTATATATGTATATAAAGGTATATACAGTATAGGTATATATGTATGTATATATGTATATAAAGGTATATACAGTACAGGTATATATGTATGTATATATGTATATAAAGGTATATACAGTATAGGTATATATGTATGTATATATGTATATAAAGGTATATACAGTACAGGTATATATGATCAAACTTTCTTGTTCTTGTCAAAAGTCTAGCAGCCGCATTTTGTACCAACTGTAATCTTTTAATGCTAGACATGGGGAGACCCCAAAATAATAGGTTACAGTAATCGAGACGAGGCGTAACAAATGCATGGATAATGATCTTGGCGTCTTTAGTGGACAAAATGGAGCGAATTTTAGCGATATTACGGAGATGAAAGAAGGCCGTTTTAGTAACGCTTTTAATGTGTGACTCAAAGGAGAGAGTTGGGTCGAAGATAATACCCAGATTTTTTACCGAATCACCTTGTTTTATTATTTGGTTGTCAAATGTTAAAGTTGTATTATTAAATAGAGGTCGGTGTCTAGCAGGACCGATAATCAGCATTTCCGTTTTTTTGGCGTTAAGTTGCAAAAAGTTAGCGGACATCCATTGTTTAATTTCATTAAGACACGCCTCCAGGTGACTACAGTCCGGCGTGTTGGTCAGCTTTAGGGGCATGTAGAGTTGGGTGTCATCAGCATAGCGGTGAAAGCTATGCTGATGACACTTTAAGAAGACTGCCGACGTCCACATCATATTTACCACTAGTCTACAGTGGTGATTTTCGAACCACCGTGCCGCGGAACACTAGTGTGCAATGACATAGTGTCTGGTGTGCCGTGGGAAATGATGCAACTTCACTTAATTGGTCCCAAAAAATATTTTTTGCAAATCAATAATCATAATAATCTGCCGTTGTCTAGTGATCCCAATATGTAGAGCACAGCGGGAGACAGGGTGCAGGTAAAAAAGGTATGTAACCCTTAAACCAAAAATCAACAAAAGGCAAGTCCCGCTAGGAAAAGGCACTGGAGCATAGGGATGGCTACGTAGAACAAAAGTCACAAAGTCAACAAAAAAACGAATGCTGGACGACAGCAAAAACTTACACTGTGTGGAACAGCAGACGGCATCCACAAAGCACATCCCGTACAGGACATGACAATCAACAATGTCCCCACAAAGAAGGATAGCCTACACACAACTTAGATAGTCTTGATTGCCTAAACAAAGCAGGTGCGTGATGCTGCTACAGGAGAACGCCAGCAAAACAGGAAGGGTCACCAAAATAAGAGCGCAAGACAGGAACTAAAGCACGACACACAGGAAACGACAACAAACTCAAAATAAGGCACGACAACCTGGTAGAGTTTCAGTTTGTAACCTTTTCTGCTGGTGGTGTGCCTCGTTTTTTTTTTTAATGAAAAAAAATGTGCCTTGGCTCAAAAATAGTTGAAAAACACAGGTCTGGTATGTATGGTATTTTCCGGACTATAGACCTCAATATATAAGCCGCACTCTCAAAATTTAGAAGAAAAAAAACATTTTCCCGTATGTTAGCCACACCCAACTTTAAGCCACAGAGTTACTTACACAAATATTTAGTAAATATTTATTTACATGCCTTAATTGTTTCCAAATGGTGTCTGCAACAAGGCAGTAAAACGGATAAAAAAACAAAACAGAAGTCATGGGCCCGCTAGCTGCGCGAGCTAGCTCTCCAATCAGCTAAACAGACTCAATAATGTCAACATCTCTCCTAAACTTGTGTTTGTGCTACGTTCTAACTGTTGTAGTTTTTAGGTTATTGATGTTGTACGTTTGTTATTAACGTGTAATTAAGATGTTATAATTCATAAACACTCCCAATTATGTCAACCGCTCACCAAACTTGCGTCATTTGTTTGTGCTCAATCACTCCACGGTCAGGTTTTGGTGAATTTACTAAGGAATTAGTGAAAATGAAACAGTACTAAAAAAGGTCATTGCAAGTTAATAATACTATTAGCTAATGCTAATGACGCTAGCTTCATTACATTATGATGACACATACAAATATGCATGAAAACACTCCTACAGACATCACACACGGTATAGTCTAGTAAGTAAGAATTGTTTTAGTTATATTGTAAAACTTATAAACGTCGTTTGAAGTAATGAATGAAGATGAGTAGAAACGACATGGTTTAAATGTCAGGGCAATGCCGCACCTGCAGTAAGCAAACTTGTCCAAAGGATGGCGCCATAGCACTAATAATAACACACCCTTTCAGTGTCAACTTGTTTTTTTTTGTTTGTTTGTTTTATACTATTTTCATTACGACCATCAGTGGAAAATAATATCCATAAATTATTCGCACCATTTAATAAGCCACAGGGTTTAAAGCGTAGGGGGAAAAAAGTAGTGGCTTATTGATTTGTTGTTGCCACATTTAAAAATAACTGCTGTCGAGTTGTATCTTGTTTTTATTATCCACGTTGTTAGATGACAGTAGTGTGTAGTTGGCTGGTCTTTTGTCGCGCCCTACAAAGTATTAATACTGTAAGTGTTGTACCTGTTACACACAAGCTGTTTGATCGTGACGTCCATCTTACTTGTCATTTTCATTAACGAATTCGCCGGTTTTGAAAGAGCCATGTAAAAATGCTAGCATTCCAATAGCGAAGCCAATGTTTATTAGCATCAAGCTAGCGCATTATTGGGAAAGTGGAGTCTCACTTTACTTACCAAAATGGTTTTCGGTACTGTTTGATGCTTTTCTACATAAAGGGGACCACAAAAAATGTCTTCATTGTAACAAAAAATATTTGTGTGGATAAAACATATGTTTGTTATTGTCGTTTAGTCCTTAAATAAAATGTTGAACTTACTAGACAACTTGTCTTTTTTAGTAGTATGTAAACAAACAAAGACTTCTAATTATCCATCCATTTTCTACCGCTTATTCCCTTTCGGGGTTGCGGGGGGTGCTGGCGCCTATCTCAGCTACAATTAGGCGGAAGGCGGGGTACACCCTGGACAAGTCGCCACCTCATCGCAGGGCCAACACAGATAGACAGACAACATTCACACACTAGGGACCATTTAGTGTTGCCAATCAACCTATCCCCAGGTGCATGTCTTTGGAGGTGGGAGGGGCCTATCCTCAGGTGCATGTATTTGGAGGTGGGAGGGGCCTATCCTCAGGTGCATGTATTTGGAGGTGGGAGGGGCCTATACCCAGCTGCATGTCTTTGGAGGTGGGAGGGGCCTATCTTCAGGTGCATGTCTTTGGAGGTGGGAGGGGCCTATCCCTAGGTGCATGTCTTTGGAGGTGGGAGGGGCCTATCTTCAGGTGCATGTCTTTGGAGGTGGGAGGGGCCTATACCCAGGTGCATGTCTTTGGAGGTGGGAGGGGCCTATTTTCAGGTGCATGTCTTTGGAAGTGGGAGGGGCCCATACCCAGGTGCATGTCTTTGGAGGTGGGAGGGGCCTATTTTCAGGTGCATGTCTTTGGAAGTGGGAGGGGCCTATACCCAGGTGCATGTCTTTGGAGGTGGGAGGGGCCTATCCCCAGGTGCATGTCTTTGGAGGTGGGAGGGGCCTATCCCTAGGTGCATGTCTTTGGAGGTGGGAGGGGCCTATCTTCAGGTGCATGTCTTTGGAGGTGGGAGGGGCCTATCTTCAGGTGCATGTCTTTGGAGGTGGGAGGGGCCTATCCCCAGGTGCATGTCTTTGGAGGTGGGAGGGGCCTATCCCTAGGTGCATGTCTTTGGAGGTGGGAGGGGCCTATCTTCAGGTGCATGTCTTTGGAGGTGGGAGGGGCCTATACCCAGGTGCATGTCTTTGGAGGTGGGAGGGGCCTATTTTCAGGTGCATGTCTTTGGAAGTGGGAGGGGCCTATACCCAGGTGCATGTCTTTGGAGGTGGGAGGGGCCTATCCCCAGGTGCATGTCTTTGGAAGTGGGAGGAAGCCGGAGTACCCGGAGGGAACCCACGCATTCACGGGGAGAACATGCAATATATTGTAGCGGTCCGGAAGAGTTAGTGCTGCAAGGGCTTCTGGGTATATGTTCTGTTGTGTTTATGTTGTGTTACAGTGCGAATGCTCTCCCGAAATGTGTTGGTCATTTTTGTTTGGTGTGGGTTCACAGTGTGGCGCGTATTTGTAACAGTGTTAAAGTTGTTTATACGGCCACCCTCAGTTTGACCTGTATGCTGTTGATCAAGTATGCCTTGCATTTACTTACATGTGTGTAGAAGCCACATATATTACGTGACTGGACCGGCACGTTGTTTGTGAGGAGGAAAAACAGACTTGCCGACAGGTTGTAGGGGACGCTAAAGGCAGTGCCTTTAAGGCACACCCCCAATATTGTTGTCCGGGTGGGATTCGAGAGAATGGTTGCACCGGGAGATTTTCGGGAGGGAAACTGAAATTCGAGAGTCTCCCGGGAAATCGGTGAATGCGGTGTTACAGCGACAACGCTGTATAACACCGGCGGGCCAGCTGTAATGTTAATTTGATATTGCCTCAAGGGCCAAATGAAATTACACGGGGGGCCAGAGTTTGACACCTATGCCTTAGCAGAAAAACAGCCCCAAAGCATGATGTTTCCACCCCCATGCTTCACAGTAGGTGTGGTGTTCTTGGGATGCAGCTCAGTATTCTTCTTCCTCCAAACACGGCGAGTTGAGTTTATACCAAAAAGTTCTATTTTGGTTTCATCTGACCACATGACATTCTCCCAATCCTCTGCTGTATCATCCATGTGCTCTCTGGTAAACTTCAGACGGGCCTGGACATGCACTGGCTTAAGCAGGGGGACACGTCTGGCACTGCAGGATTTGATTTTTTTTTTTGTTTCATCTGACCACATGACATTCTCCCAATCCTCTGCTGTATCATCCATGTATCCATTTTGGTATCAACTCAACTCCTCGTGTTTGGAGGAAGAAGAATACTGAGTTGCATCCCAAGAACACCAAACCTACTGTGAAGCATGGGAGTGGAAACATCATGCTTTGGGGCTGTTTTTCTGCGATTGATCCGTGTTAAGGAAAGAATGAATGGGGCCATGTATCGTGAGATTTGGAGCCAAAACCTCCTTCCATCAGTGAGAGCTTTGAATGGTTGACCAAATACTTATTTTCCACCATAATTTACAAATAAATTCCTTAAAATTCCTACAATGTGATTTCCTGGATTTTATTGTCACATTCTGTCTCTCACAGTTGAAGTGTACCTATGATGAAAATGACAGACCTCTGTCATCATTTGAAGTGGGAGAACTTGCACAATCGCTGCCTGACTAAATACTTTTTTGCCCCACTGTGTGTTTATTTTCTGTTTTAACATGTTCTGTCTACACTTTTGTTAAAATGTAATAATCACTTATTCTTCTCTCCTTTGATACTTGACATTAGTTTTGAAGACCTACATTTCCAATAAAAAACTTCTATACCCAAAATCAACAGAAATTTTGCAAAAACTCATTCTAAGCAACATTTTCGCAAAAAATGCTATTTTTGCCTCTTTGAGTTGTAATTTGACCCCCTTAAAATGCTTCAAAACTCACCAAACTTGGCACACACATCAGGACTGGCAGAAATTGCGATCTAGTGAAGAAACCAAACCTTAAAACTCAAAATTGCATTCTATTGCAATTTTTTAATGAAACACAGAAAAATCTGCTCCTAGGAAGAGGAAACAGATAAAACTGCTTGTAACTTCTGGTAGGAATGTCGGACAGACATGAAACGAAAACCTCAATGTAGGTCTCACTTAGACCTACATTTTGATGATTGGCATCTTTCAGTTAAAATCAACAGGAAGTTGGCAATTACCCCTTCAAAATAAAAGTTTTGTAAAAAGCCGTCACCTTTTTCCAGACAAAACTGCTTGTAACTTCCGTTAGGAATGTCGTAGGGACATGAAACAAAAACCTCTATGTAGGTCTGACTTAGACCTACATTTCCATTAAACACTTCTACACCTAAAATTAACAGGAAGTTGACAAAAACCCCTTCAAAACAAAAAATGCCTTTTTTGCCTCTTTGAACTGATATTTGACCCCCTTAAAATGCTTTAAAGTGCCAGTTAAAGCTATACTATGCCAAGCGAAAGCCATTTATCAACAACATCCAGAAACGCCAATCTGTAATATGACCCCCTTAACATGCTTCAAAACTCACCAAATTTTACACACACATCAGGACTGGTGAAAATTGCCATCCAATAAAAAAACAAACCCCAAAAATGAAAATTGTGCTCTAGCTCCCCCTAGGAAAAAAAACTGACAAAACTGCTTGTAAATTCTGTTAGGAATGTCGTAGAGTGATGAAACAAAAACTTCTATGTAGGTCTGACTAAGATCGGGACTCGGGACTCGGGACACGGCGGCAGCGGCCAAAGGCGGACCCGACCAACGCTGCTTGCAGCTTTAATTTTGGATGATACCACACATTTAGGTATCGCCCTGATACCAATTAGTTACAGGATCATGCATTGGTCATATTCAAAGTCCTCAAGTGTCCAGGGACATATTTACTGACTTTATAAGCATAATATAAATTGAAAAAAAAAATGAAGATTTTGTGATGCTAAACAATATTGATGTAATCATAGTTGTATCGGCTAGAGACCCTCCTGTACTTGGTATCATTACAGTGGATGTCAGGTGTAGATCCACACATGGCGTTTGTTTACATTGTGACGGCGGTGAGCTATTGTATCCTCCTATGGTGTGTAGTGAAGCATGTTTAGCTATTCCTCCTCCTCCAGTGATAATGATACTTGTAAGAAACACACTTTGTCTCCACGGAGGCCAGGATTAGTGATTTAGAAGTAGGTAAAACACTGTGGATGGATGTTAGCCATGTCTTAAAGCAGCTCTTCCTGAGGGTTTTGTCAGTGTTATAACTTGACCTTTATCCTTACTTTTTACACCAAAATGTATCCATTCTCCCAGAGTGTCCGTCCTGAGATGGGTAGGTTGTGAGTTTAAACCCCGGCCGAGTCATACCAAAGACTATAAAAAAAAAAAAAGGGGAGCCATTTCCTCCCTGCTTGGCACTCAGCATCAAGGGTTGGAATTGGGGGTTGAATCACCAAAAATGATTCCCGGGCGTGGCCACTCCTTGCTGCTCACTGCTCCCCTCAAGAGTGATGGGTCAAATGCAGAGGATCATTTCTCCACACCTGGTGTGTGTGTGACAATCATGGGTACTTTAACTTTTTAACTTTTTTTTATTCCTCGTCCCCCAGTGAATTTTGTGAAGTGAATTATATTTATATAGCGCTTTTCTCTAGTGACTCAAAGCGCCTTTCATAGTGAAACCCAATATCTATGTTACATTTAAACCAGTGTGGGTGGCACTGGGAGCAGGTGGGGTAAAGTGTCTTGCCCAAGGACACAACGGCAGAGACGAGGATGGCAGAAGCGGGGAATCGAACCTGCAACCCTCAAGTTGCTGACACGGCCACTCTACCAACCGAGCTATACCGCCCCAATGATGACGATACTTGTAAGAAACTTACTTTATTTGTCGCCACGGAGGCCGGGATTAGTGATTTAGAAGTAGCTGAAACACTGCGAATGGACGTTAGCCATGTCTTAAAGCAGCTCTTCCTGAGGGCGTTTCAGTGTTTTAACTTCACCTTTATCTTGACTTTTTACACCAAAATGCGTCCGTTCTCCCTTTTCTGTCTACACACAGTGTGTGTGTGTGTGTGTGCGTGCTGCCCAACATGCTCCCTGCGAGTAAAACCAGCAATGTCTTGACGTGATGAAAGGAACCGATACTTTTTCGAGGCGGTATAGTACCAAATAGTATGGTGGTACATTACTAATACCGGTATATTGTATAACGACAAGCACAGGCGGTCCCATCATAATGTGTTTAATCAGCCAATATGCCAAATCTTGAAAAAAAAAAATAACACCAAATAGTTCTGCCACAAAATACTGAATGTTGCCGAGATCCATAACCAAATTGTCAAGTGACGGGAAGAAGTCTTCGAAGGTGGAGGGGCACTTGTTATTTTTGCGGGGTTGTAGGGGGGGTGCACGTGTCCCGGTGAAAGCCCCGAGCTGGCAGGCTTGTCACCGCCGCCTCCAGTTAATTAGTTTGTGAAATGGAGTTTGGATGGAGCCCTTCCAGATCACGCAGGGACCACATTGGAAGCCGCCTCGCTCCTTTGTTCTTCTTCTTCTTCTTCCCCCCCCCCAACCGTCCGCTTGGTGGCCACGCCTCCAACCAGCTCATTACTCCCGCGTAAAAGCGCGACGAGTACGTGCGAATCAAGGGGGAAAAAAGGCCAAAGTGTCGGCGCCAAACAAGTTAATGCGATCTCTCCCCGTCACCCCCGCCCCCCCCAGCCTGCATGTCAGGAGCCGCGCTCTTATTTGATTGCTTAGGAAAAGTGCGGTGATAGAGCAAACACCCGCTGAGATATGATGACAAATGGCCCCAGATCCCGGTAAATTACTTTCTGCTCAAATCGAAATTTCATTCAGTTTGCCGGCTCGCTGAGATGAAGTAATCTAAATTGTGGACTGGGAAGGAAGATAGAAAGGAAGCCGGAGCAAGCATTTCATTATCGGGGGAGGCGGGGGAGATGAGTAGAAGCAAATCTAAAGTGTTGACACCTTGATTGAAAAGGTTAACCCGCGCGCGGGATACGTCAAGCCAGTGGAAACGCAGCGGTGACGGAGCGCCCTAATGGCCGACACCGCACATTATTAGCCTGCGCGCAACCTCCGATTTATGCGTCGTCATGTCGCCAGCGTATGTGACATCCGTGGAAGGATGGAGGCCACTTTTTCTGCAATGGAGGGGATCTTTCACGTATATCATTGTGAGAATGCTCCAGTGCCTCCATGGAAATGCCCCCCCCCCCTCTGACTCAAAGAACTGCTCACCCCCAAATCCTCCACACCCCACCTGGCTAACCTCCTCCAGCCTCCGAGGACAAAGCTACGAACCCAGTCGCTGCTCACGGTCTGTGGAACATTCTCCCTGACCACCTGAGGGCACCACAGACTGTGGATGGCTTTAAAAAAGGCTTAAAAACCCTTCTTTTAAAAAAAAAAAAAAAAAAAAGAAAAAAGTTTTTTTAGATATATGCGTCTGTATCACTTTGAAGTGAAGTGAAGTGAATTATATTTATATAGCGCTTTTCTCTAGTGACTCAAAGCGCTTTACATAGTGAAACCCAATATCTAAGTTACATTTAAACCAGTGTGGGTGGCACTGGGAGCAGGTGGGTAAAGTGTCTTGCCCAAGGACACAACGGCAGTGACTAGGATGGCGGAAGCGGGAATCGAACCTGCAACCCTCAAGTTGCTGGCACGGCCACTCTACCAACCGAGCTATACCGCTGTATGTATATGTATATAAATACATATACATACATATACATACATACATATATATATACATATATACATATACATATATAAACATATATATGTATATACACTAATATATATATACATATATATATATATATATATATACATATATATATATATATTTTGAGGTTGTTTGCTCAATGTGAAGTGCTTTTTACAAATAAAATCCAAACATTCACACATACACTATATTGCCGAAAGTATTTGGCCACCTGCCTTTTCTCACAGAAGATCTTGAAGTGCCATCCCCTGGAATTGTCCAGAATGTTTTGGGATCCTGGAGCATTCAATGTTTCTTTCACTGGAACTAAGGGGGCCAAGCCCAGCTCCTGATAAAAAAACAACCAATCTGTGCAGGCCAGTCAAGTTCATCCAGACTCTGTCATTCATGTCTTTATGGACTTGGCTTTGTGCACTGGTGCACAGTCCTGTTGGAAGAGGAAGGGGCCCGCTCCAAACATACACTTTATTGTCAAAAGTATTTGGCCACCTGCTTTTATTCACATATGAAGTTGAAGTGCCATCCCATGGAATTGTCCAAAATGTTTTATGTCGTCAATATTCATAATTATTGATATTTGTATGACAAAAATAATATTAAATGTTAACATTTTTATTTGAAATGTACCTTTCCTCCCAATCAATGTAAACAAATGGTGCAAAAATAAGGAATATGTAAGAAATGCTTCATAAAGTGTAAGAAAATAGTGCAAAGTGAGAAAATGTAAACATTGAAACCTGAGAACAATTTTTTGCAGATTTCAATCAATCAATGTTTGTTTATAGAGCCCTAAATCACAAGTGTCTGAACTAGGGTGGTCCCAATCCGATATTTGGATCGGATCGGCCACCAAATATTTGCCAAAAAATGCGTATCGGCAAGGCATGGGAAAATGCTGATCCAGATCCAGTTTTAAAAATTATCCGGTGCGGGTTTTCCAACGCACCGATTTAAATAACACATTCCACTCTTCTGCTGCTCCCTACGCTCCGTTCCGCATTTTCCAGCACACCTTCAACACATCCACAGGTCTGTGTTCTAACTGTTAAGACGGCCATGAATTATAAGTTACGGTAAAATTGTTGGGCTGTGTGGGATTATTTTACCCTACAAAACGAAAAAAATGAAGAGGTGGAGTGCAAAACATGCCACGATAAAGTCAAAAGTGGTGGTAAAGTTGTGAGACATTTTAAAGACTCTTGAGAGTGAGAGGCTTTTTAGCACTCATCATAGATGAACACAGGAGCAGGCTGACACCTGCAGCATCTAGAAGTGCTCGTCTTTGTTAGATAGAATCTCCCCATTATGCTTGGACTTCAATTGTTTGTGTGTTTTGCTTTTTTAAATAATGTTTACAGCATTATTTGTACTTTATACTGTTCACTTTTTTTTACTGTTTAATGATGCCATTTATGTTTGTTATGTATAATTTTTTCTATTTTGTACTTATCCTTGAATACCAACCATTGTGTATTATTCAAACTCACCTAATTCAGCTGGCTCGTTGTTATCAAGAGTACGAAAACCCTAACAACTAAGTAGGCTAAATAACTTTAAACGTTAATACATGCTCGTAAAGGCCAGTATTGGTATCGAATCGGAAGTGCAAAATCAATATCGGTATCGGATCGGAAGTGCAAAAACCTGGATCGGGACATCCCTAGTCTCAAAGGGCTGCACAAGCCACAACGGCAAGGAAAAACTCATAACCCAGTGGGATGTTTAGTGTTAGGAAATAATGTCTGTGTAACATTAATTTGCCCTGTTATTCTTATCTAACTATGGAAATGATTTTTTTTTATTGTATCAGTCGATATCGATAATTATTGATATTTTTTGTGACCTGTGGAAAATAAGGAGCAGGAGAAAAATGCATATAAATGAAAGGAAATGTCAACAAAATAGTAAAGTTAACAATAATCACTTATAAAGTAAGGAAAATGTAAGAAATGCTTCATAAAGTGTAAGAAAATAGTGCAAAGTGTGAAAAAGTAAACATAGAAACCTGAGAAGAACTATTTTCTGCAGGTTTAGTGCTAGGAAATAACGGCTGTGTAACATTAATTTGCCCTCTTGTTCTTATTTCACTATGGAAAATAATTATTTTTATGCAGTAATTATTTAAATATTATGATTGTATCGCCGAGATTCATAATTATTGGGTTTTTTTTGGACCTAAGGAAAATCAGGAGCAGGAAAAAAAGATTTTGTAAATGTAACTTCCTGTGATTCTAATCCCTCAGCTATCAAGGCAGAAAGGAAATGTCAACACAAGCATGTCAACAAAATAGTAAAATCACATTAAAAATCAGGAATATGTAAGAAATGCTTCATAAAGTGTAGGAAAATAGTGCAAAGTGGGAAATTGAGAACTATTTTCTGCAGGTTTAGTGGCAGCTGTGCTCTAAAGGGTGAGCGGTATTAAAGGTCTTTTTTGGGAAGGTCCTGTTTTTAAAAATGCACACTTTAGACCAGTTGATCTGCCGCTTCTTTTCTTTCTCCTATGTCCCCCCCTCCCTTGTGGAGGGGGTCCGGTCTGATGACCATGGATGAAGTACTGACTGTCCAGAGTCGAGACCCAGGATGGACCGCTCATCGGGACCCAGGATGGACCGCTCGCCTGTATCGGTTGGGGACATCTCTACGCTGCTGATCCGCTTGAGATGGTTTCCTGTGGACGGGACTCTCGCGGCTGTGTTGGAGCCACTATGGATTGAACTTTCACAGTATCATGTTAGACCCGCTCCACATCCATTGCTTTCGGTCCCCTAGAGGGGGGGGGGGTTGCCCACATCTGAGGTCCTCTCCAAGGTTTCTCATAGTCAGCATTGTCACTGGCGTCCCACTGGATGTGAATTCTCCCTGCCCACTGGGTGTGAGTTTTCCTTGCCCTTTTGTGGGTTCTTCCGAGGATGTTGTAGTCGTAATGATTTGTGCAGTCCTTTGAGACATTTGTGATTTGGGGCTATATAAATAAACATTGATTGATTGATTGACTTTCATGTTAGTCTCCAAAAGTGAACAATGACATCAGAAAAAAGTCAGAGGGGTGTGAATATATTCTAGCAACAATGCTACGTCTCTTATTCTCTGGCAGACAAGGCAGATGCAAAGTCGTAACGGCGAGCTGCGTTCACAGGCAGTCCCATTATCATGTGTTTATGAGCCAGGGGCGACCATGTAGTGCCACACCTGCACCAACATGGAGGCACCGTGAGTCACGCAACGCCTCCTTTTCTCTTTTCTAGATTATTTGGGAACAGCGGCGCGTGCAGCGCGTGCGGTCAGTCCATCCCTGCCAGCGAGCTGGTGATGCGGGCGCAGGGCAACGTCTACCATCTCAAGGTAGGCACACATGCAGGACACACTGGCAGAGATAACAGTCTATGCCAGCCTCACATCTGCATCATTCATGACACTAAAGTGAGTCAAACGCTACAAGTCAAACAAATACGTGGAGTACTTATAGATGGGGGAGGGGCCTACTGTACTTGATTCAAACCTAAATGGGGACATTTTCTAAGATCACAAAGGAGGATGAACGACCACAGAGCTGCTGCCGCCTCAGTGGCGCCATTTTTACATACAGCTACAAAGCAAAACGCAATTTAAACTAACAATTTTGTTCATTTTAGAGTCATCAAAAGCTTACTAAAGTAATCACCACTTTTTTGATGAAGGCCATCAAGAGCAGGGGGCCATTTACCTAGCTAATTTTTGTTAGCATTTTAATATAGGCCAGTATCGGTATCAAACGCTACAAGTGGAAACAAATACGTGGAGTACTTATAGATGGGGGAGGGGCCTGCAGTACTTGATTCAAACCTAAATGGGGACATTTTATAAGATCACAAAGGAGGATGAACGACTACAGAGCTGCTGCCGCCTCAGTGGCGCCATTTTTACATACAGCTACAAAGCAAAACGCAATTTAAACTAACAATTTTGTTCATTTTAGAGTCATCAAAAGCGTACTAAAATAATCACCACTTTTTGATGAAGGCTATCAAGAGCAGGGGGCCATTTACCTAGCTCATTTTTGTTAGCATTTTAATATAGGCCAGTATCGGTATCAAATGCTACAAGTGGAAACAAATACGTGGAGTACTTATAGATGGGGGAGGGGCCTGCAGTACTTGATTCAAACCTAAATGGGGACATTTTATAAGATCACAAAGGAGGATGAACGACTACAGAGCTGCTGCCGCCTCAGTGGCGCCATTTTTACATACAGCTACAAAGTAAAACGCAATTTAAACGAACAATTTTGTTCATTTTTAGAGTCACCAAAAGCTTACTAAAATAATCACCACTTTTTTGATGAAGGCAATCAAGAGCAGGGGGCCATTTTTTCCTAGCTCATTTTTGTTAGCATTTTAATATAGGCCAGTATCGGTATCAAACGCTACAAGTGAAAACAAATACGTGGAGTACTTATAGATGGGGGAGGGGCCTGCAGTACTTGATTCAAACCTAAATGGGGACATTTTATAAGCTCACAAAGGAGGATGAATGACCACAGAGCTGCTGCCGCCTCAGTGGGGCCATTTTTACATACAGCTACAAAGTAAAACGCAATTTAAACTAACAATTTTGTTCATTTTAGAGTCATCAAAAGCGTACTAAAATAATCACCACTTTTTTGATGAAGGCCATCAAGAGCAGGGGGCCATTTTTTCCTAGCTCATTTTTGTTAGCATTTTAATATAGGCCAGTATCGGTATCAAACGCTACAAGTGACAACAAATACGTGGAGTACTTATAGATGGGGGAGGGGCCTGCAGTACTTGATTCAAACCTAAATGGGGACATTTTATAAGATCACAAAGGAGGATGAACGACTACAGAGCTGCTGCCGCCTCAGTGGCGCCATTTTTACATACAGCTACAAAGTAAAACGCAATTTAAACGAACAATTTTGTTCATTTTAAAGTAATCAAAAGCTTACTAAAGTAATCACCCCTTTTTTGATGAAGGCTATCAAGAGCACGGGGCCATTTTTTCCTAGCTCATTTTTGTTAGCATTTTAATATAGGCCAGTATCGGTATCAAACGCTACAAGTGAAAACAAATACGTGGAGTACTTATAGATGGGGGAGGGGCCTGCAGTACTTGATTCAAACCTAAATGGGGACATTTTATAAGATCACAAAGGAGGATGAACGACTACAGAGCTGCTGCCGCCTCAGTGGCGCCATTTTTACATACAGCTACAAAGTAAAACGCAATTTAAACGAACAATTTTGTTCATTTTTAGAGTCACCAAAAGCTTACTAAAATAATCACCACTTTTTTGATGAAGGCTATCAAGAGCAGGGGGCCATTTTTTCCTAGCTCATTTTTGTTAGCATTTTAATATAGGCCAGTATCGGTATCAAACGCTACAAGTGGAAACAAATACGTGGGGTACTTATAGATGGGGGATGGGCCTGCAGTACTTGATTCAAACCTAAATGGGGACATTTTATAAGATCACAAAGGAGGATGAATGACCACAGAGCTGCTGCCGCCTCAGTGGCGCCATTTTTACATACAGCTACAAAGTAAGACGCAATTTAAACGAACAATTTTGTTCATTTTTAGAGTCACCAAAAGCTTACTAAAATAATCACCACTTTTTTGATGAAGGCTATCAAGTGCAGGGGGCCATTTTTTCCTAGCTCATTTTTGTTAGCATTTTAATATAGGCCAGTATCGGTATCAAACGCTACAAGTGGAAACAAATACGTGGGGTACTTATAGATGGGGGAGGGGCCTGCAGTACTTGATTCAAACCTAAATGGGGACATTTTATAAGATCACAAAGGAGGATGAACGACTACAGAGCTGCTGCCGCCTCAGTGGCGCCATTTTTACATACAGCTACAAAGTAAAACGCAATTTAAACGAACAATTTTGTTCATTTTTAGAGTCACCAAAAGCTTACTAAAATAATCACCACTTTTTTGATGAAGGCTATCAAGAGCAGGGGGCCATTTTTTCCTAGCTCATTTTTGTTAGCATTTTAATATAGGCCAGTATCGGTATCAAACGCTACAAGTGGAAACAAATACGTGGGGTACTTATAGATGGGGGATGGGCCTGCAGTACTTGATTCAAACCTAAATGGGGACATTTTATAAGATAACAAAGGAGGATGGACTACAGAGCTGCTGCCGCTTCAGTGGCGCCATTTTTACATACAGCTACAAAGCAAAACGCAATTTAAACTAACAATTTTGTTCATTTTAGAGTCATCAAAAGCTTACTAAAATAATCACCACTTTTTTGATGAAGGCCATCAAGAGCAGGGGGCCATTTACCTAGCTAATTTTTGTTAGCATTTTAATATAGGCCATTATCGGTATCAAACGCTACAAGTGGAAACAAATACGTGGAGTACTTATAGATGGGGGAGGGGCCTGCAGTACTTGATTCAAACCTAAATGGGGACATTTTATAAGATCACAAAGGAGGATAAACGACTACAGAGCTGCTGCCGCTTCAGTGGCGCCATTTTTACATACAGCTACAAAGTAAAACGCAATTTAAACGAACAATTTTGTTAATTTTTAGAGTCACCAAAAGCTTACTAAAATAATCACCACTTTTTTGATGAAGGCTATCAAGAGCAGGGGGCCATTTACCTAGCTAATTTTTGTTAGCATTTTAATGTTAGCATGATAGCTTTTTTGGGGGCTAATTTTGCAGGTATACACCTCAGCGTTAAATTTTGGCTTCCTGTTAACATTAATAGGCTAGATTTTTTTAAAGGAAATTGTGTAAATATACAACGGCGTCATATTTTGATGTATGCTAAGATTAACATGCTAGTTTTTTTTAGCTAATATTGCAGGTATACAACAGCGTTAAATTATGCCTACCCTTTGACATTTTAACATTAATAGGCTAGTTTTTTTAATGAGTTGTGTAAGTATACACCATTTGTCATATTTTGATGTATGCTAACATTAGCATGCTAGGTTTTTTTAGCTAATTTTGCAGGTATACACCAGCGTTAAATTTTGCCTACCAGTTAACATTAATGGGTTAGTTTTTTTTAAGTGAATTGTGTAAGTATACACCAGGGTCATATTTTGATGCATGCTAACATTAGCATGCTAGTTTTTCTTAGCTAATTTTGCAGGTATACACCTCAGTGTTAAATTTTGGCTTCCTGTTAACATTAATAGGCTAGATTTTTTTAAAGGAAATTGTGTAAATATACAACGGCGTCATATTTTGATGTATGCTAAGATTAACATGCTAGTTTTTTTTTAGCTAATATTGCAGGTATACAACAGCGTTAAATTATGCCTACCCTTTGACATGTTAACATTAATAGGCTAGTTTTTTTAATGAGTTTAAGTATACACCATTTGTCATATTTTGATGTATGCTAACATTAGCATGCTAGGTTTTTTTTTTTAGCTAATTTTGCAGGTACACACCATCGTTAAATTTTGCCTACCAGTTAACATTAATAGGTTAGTTTTTTTTAAGTGAATTGTGTAAGTATACACCAGGGTCATATTTTGATGCATGCTAACATTAGCATGCTAGTTTTTCTTAGCTAATTTTGCAGGTATACACCTCAGCGTTAAATTTTGGCTTCCTGTTAACATTAATAGGCTAGATTTTTTTAAGGAAATTGTGTAAATATAAAACGGCTTCATATTTTGATGTATGCTAAGATTAACATGATAGGTTTTTTTCGCTAATATTGCAGGTATACAACAACGTTAAATTATGCCTACCTTTTGACATGTTAACATTAATAGGCTAGTTTTTTTAATGAGTTGTTTAAGTATACACCACTTGTCATATTTTGATGTATGCTAACATTAGCATGCTAGGTTTTTTTTTTAGCTAATTTTATAGGTATACACCAGCGTTAAATTTTGCCTACCAGTTAACATTAATAGGTTAGTTTTTTTTAAGTGAATTGTGTAAGTATACACCAGGGTCATATTTTGATGCATGCTAACATTAGCATGCTAGTTTTTCTTAGCTAATTTTGCAGGTATACACCAGCGTTAAATTTTGTCTACCAGATGCCATGTTAACATTAAAAGGCTAGTTTGTTTAATGAATTGTGTAAGTATACACCAGGGTCACATTTTGATGCATGCTAATATTAGCATGCTAGTTTCTTTTAGCTAATTTTGCAGGTATACACCATCATTCAATTTTGCCTACCAGTTACCATGTTAACATTAATAGGATAGTTTTTTTTTAAAGCGAATTATCTTAAGTATACACCAGGGTCGTATTTTGATGTATGCTAACATTAGCATGCTAGGTTTTTTTTTAGCTAATATTGTAGGTATACACCAGCGTTAACATGGTAACTGGTAGGCATAATTTAACATTAATAGGCTAGTTTTTTTTAAAGCAAATTGTGTAAATATACACCAGCGTCATATTTTGGTATTTGATGTATGCTAACTTTAGCGTGCTAGTTTTTGGAGGGTTTTGGCTAATTTTACAGGTATACACCTCAGTGTCATATATTTTGGTATTTGACAAATAGTACCTGATAGCATGTCACTGTTAGTAGGTTAGCTTTTTTAAACAAAATTTACACCAGAGGATAATTTTGGTACTTGTTTTATGCTAACACTACAATGCTAGCATTTTAACACATTTTCAGGCATGCAATATAGAGTAAAAAATGTTGGTACCTGACTCATGCTTCAGTTAGTATTTTAGCATGCTAGCCTATTTAACTAATTTTTCAGGTATACACCGCAGTTTCATATAATTTTTTACTCGACAAAATGGTACCTGTTAGCATGCTACGTTTAGTAGGCTAGTTATTTTTTAGCTTAATTTATAGTTGTACGCCAGAGTCATATTTTGGTACTTGATGTATGCTAACACTACAATGCTAGCATTTTCAACACATTTTTTAGGCATACTTTGTGGAGTAAAATGTTTTTGTACATGATGCATGCTACAGTTAGTGTTTTAGCATGCTAGCCTTTATAGCTAATTTTTCAGGTATACACCGCAGTTTCATATAATTTTTACTTGACAAAATGGTACCTGTTAGCATGCTACTTTTAGTAGGCTAGTTATTTTTTAGCTTAATTTATAGTTGTACGCCAGAGTCATATTTTGGTACTTGATGTATGCTAACACTACAATGCTAGCATTTTCAACACATTTTTTAGGCATACTTTGTGGAGTAAAATGTTTTTGTACACGATGCATGCTACAGTTAGTGTTTTAGCATGCTAGCCTTTATAGCTAATTTTTCAGGTATACACCGCAGTTTCATATAATTTTTTACTCGACAAAATGGTACCTGTTAGCATGCTACGTTTAGTAGGCTAGTTATTTTTTTAGCTTAATTCATAGTTGTACACCAGAGTCATATTTTGGTACTTGATGTATGCTAACACTACAATGCTAGCATTTTCAACACATTTTTTAGGCATACTTTGTGGAGTAAAATGTTTTTGTACATGATGCATGCTACAGTTAGTGTTTTAGCATGCTAGCCTTTATAGCTAATTTTTCAGGTATACACTGCAGTTTCATATAATTTTTTACTCGACAAAATGGTACCTGTTAGCATGCTACTTTTAGTAGGCAAGTTATTTTTTAGCTTACTTTATAGTTGTACACCATAGTCATATTTTGGTACTTGATGTATGCAAACACTACAATGCTAGCATTTTCAACATTTTTTAGGCATACTTTGTGGAGTAAAATGTTTTTGTACACGATGCATGCTACAGTTAGTGTTTTAGCATGCTAGCCTTTATAGCTAATTTTTCAGGTATACACCGCAGTTTCATATAATTTTTTACTCGACAAAATGGTACCTGTTAGCATGCTACGTTTAGTAGGCTAGTTATTTTTTTAGCTTAATTCATAGTTGTACACCAGAGTCATATTTTGGTACTTGATGTATGCTAACACTACAATGCTAGCATTTTCAACACATTTTTTAGGCATACTTTGTGGAGTAAAATGTTTTTGTACATGATGCATGCTACAGTTAGTGTTTTAGCATGCTAGCCTTTATAGCTAATTTTTCAGGTATACACTGCAGTTTCATATAATTTTTTACTCGACAAAATGGTACCTGTTAGCATGCTACTTTTAGTAGGCAAGTTATTTTTTAGCTTACTTTATAGTTGTACACCATAGTCATATTTTGGTACTTGATGTATGCAAACACTACAATGCTAGCATTTTCAACATTTTTTAGGCATACTTTGTGGAGTAAAATGTTTTTGTACATGATGCATGCTACAGTTAGTGTTTTAGCATGCTAGCCTTTATAGCTAATTTTTCAGGTATACACTGCAGTTTCATATAAGTTTTTACTCAACAAAATGGTACCTGTTAGCATGCTACTTTTAGTAGGCAAGTTATTTTTTAGCTTACTTTATAGTTGTACACCAGAGTCATATTTTGGTACTTGATGTATGCTAACACTACAATGCTAGCATTTTCAACACATTTTTTAGGCATACATTGTGGAGTAAAATGTTTTTGTATACGATGCATGCTACAGTTAGTATTTTAGCATGTTAGCCTTTATAGCTAATTTTACAGATATACACAGCAGTTTCATGTTTTTGTTAGCACAGTACTGTTAGCACCTTAGCTATTTTTTAGCCAATTGTGCTCATATTTTTCGTTACTTGACGCTCTTTGGCCAGCGTGCTAACTGTCCCAATTTCAGTGTTGGCTTTGGCTTTTCAGCAATTTGGGGCGGCATAGCTCGGTTGGTAGAGTGGCCGTGCCAGCAACTTGAGGGTTGCAGGTTCGATTCCCGCTTCCGCCATCCTAGTCACTGCCGTTGTGTCCTTGGGCAAGACACTTTACCCACCTGCTCCCAGTGCCACCCACACTGCTTTAAATGTAACTTAGATATTGGGTTTCACTATGTAAAGCGCTTTGAGTCACTAGAGAAAAGCGCTATATAAATATAATTCACTTCACTTCACTGCCGTTGTGTCCTTGGGCAAGACACTTTACCCACCTGCTCCCAGTGCCACCCACACTGGTTTAAATGTAACTTAGATATTGGGTTTCACTATGTAAAGCGCTTTGAGTCACTAGAGAAAAGCGCTATATAAATATAATTTTCACTTCACTGCCGTTGTGTCCTTGGGCAAGACACTTTACACACCTGCTCCCAGTGCCACCCACACTGCTTTAAATGTAACTTAGATATTGGGTTTCACTATGTAAAGCGCTTTGAGTCACTAGAGAAAAGCGCTATATAAATATAATTCACTTCACTACCCAAAATTTCTACCCAAATTGCATTTTTAGTTCAACAAAAATAATCTCTATATTGTGCTAGTTTTGAAGGTGAAAACTACCAAAACTGCAGATTGGAGTGTGTAGGTCAGATCGCAAAAAAATAAAAAAAAAGTTGTTAGTTTGATACCTTTGCAGTAAAACTGGTACTTATAAAACATACATACACAAAATGTGTCAACCTTAGATGGATTATTTGGAGTAAACTCCTCAATGATGTCGGGTTGATGTAAAAAGTCCGGCATGAAGGTGACCCGTTCAGGCGAAACCCTCCTGAGCCGCTAACGGGGTTAATGAGCGCTCGTTAGTCAAGCTAGCACAGAGTTGGCTTCCAGGTGTGTTCCTAATTCTCACTCCCCGTTCCAGTGTTTCACGTGTTCCACGTGCCGGAACCGGCTGGTGCCGGGGGACCGGTTCCACTACATCAACGGCAGCCTGTTCTGCGAGCACGACCGACCCGCGGCGCTCATCAACGGCCATTTGACTTCCCTGCAGACCAACCCGCTACTGCCCGACCAGAAGGTGAGACGCCACAAAATGTCCCCCCTGTTCCGTGTCAACAACCCCCGCCGTGAATGGAGGGATGAAGTCCACCCGGCGGGACATGTCTGCTTGTGATGTTGCCACCAAGTCTCCGTGATGAATCGGGTACCTTTTTGGCAACCACCAAGTCCCCCCTGGTCCTACCAGGCACCGGTTCACGTAAAACCCCAACAGTGCCACGATTGATACCTCGCTTTTCGCATTTTGGCACTTGGCGATCACTCCAGCAGCACTGAGAGTAAACTTAGCCAAACTCCCTTTCGGTAATGTTTTTTTTTTTTTTTTTTTTTTTTTCAACAATGCATTAGCTTAATGCTAATATGCATGGAATTTGCTGTTGGAATGCTACTGATTAGCATTAGTGATTTTACATGGCGATTGCAACACCTCCTAATGTGTCAATTAGGGACGGCGTGGCGCAGTGGGAGAGTGGCCGTGCGCAACCCGAGGGTCCCTGGTTCAAATCCCACCTAGTACCAACCTTGTCACGTCCGTTGTGTCCTGAGCAAGACACTTCACCCTTGCTCCTGATGGGTTCTGGTTGGCGCCTTGCATGGCAGCTCCCTCCATCAGTGTGTGAATGTGTGTGTGAATGTGGAAGTAGTGTCAAAGCGCTTTGAGTACCTTGAAGGTAGAAAAGCGCTATACAAGTACAACCCATTTATTTTTATTTATTTAATTTTGGTTGTAAACTGTAAGGAGGTTCATTAACCCTACTTTCCAGATATAAAGGGCACCCACTACGCTTCAGGAGAATTTTTTTTTTACCTTTTAAGCCGCAGATATTGCTGGTCAAGACTTGTGGAAGTGCCCCGCATGGTGGGATCCACACTCCCAATTAATGGCTGAAACTAGAAGGACTTCCTGTTCTCTGCAGGCGGTGTTAAGGAGCTGGGTTACAACGTCTAAACACTAAGCGCTGAATTGTTTTGTGGCGGTCCAAATATACTCCCCAATATATTTGTAGATGAACATATGGGGCCGGCGGACAACTAATAATAGTAATTAGTAATAATAATATTAATTATGATAATTATTATTATTATTATTATAGATTTTTTTTGTAAAAAGCACTTTCCATTGAGCAAACAACCTCAACGTGCTACAGTGTATTAAAAAAATAGATAATAAAACTACAACTAGCACGCATATATCTAAAAAAGGACTTTTTTTCTCTTCAAAAGAAGGGTTTTTAAGCCTTTTTACAAAAAACAGTCTGTGGTGCCATCAGGTGGTCAGGGAGAGCATTCCACAATTCTATCATATCAATCAATATCAATAATTATTCATATTTTTTATGACTTAAGGAGCAGGGAAGGATTATATAAAATGTATTTTTTATTTGAAATGTATTCTTATTATAATCCCTCAGCGATCAAGGCAGGAAAGAAATGTCAACAGAAGCATGGAAAATAATGTCAACAAAATAGTAAAATCACATCGAACACCTAACAAGATCTTGAAAATAAGGAATATGTAAGAAATGCTTGATAAAGTGTAAGAAAATAGTGCAAAATGTAAACATGGGAGAAACCTGAGAACTATTTTGTGCAGGTTTAGTGCTAGTAAATAACAGCTGTGTAACATTAATTTGCCCTGTTCTTATTTTACTACGGAAAGGATTTTTTGTCATGCAGTAATTACTTAAGTAGTATAATTATATCGGTCGATATTGATAGTTATTGGTATTTTTTGATCTATGGAAAATCAGGAGCAAGGAAAAAGTATTTTATTGTAAATGTAACTTCCTGTGATTATAATCCCTCAACTATCAAGGCAGAAAGGAAATGTCAACACAAGCATGAAAACAATGTCAACAAAATAGTAAAATCATGTTAAACACCTAGCAAGAATCTCTTAAATATAAGAAATGCTTCATAAAGTGTAAGAAAATAGTGCAAAGTGAGAAAATGTAAACATAGAAACCTGAGAAGAACTATTTTCTGCAGGTTTAGTGACAGGAAGTCACCAAACAATAACACCTTTTCAGTGTAACATGATGTCATACCATTTGTTGAATACGAAACAAAACAAATGAGGCAAGTTTGGTGAGATTTGGACATAATTGGGAGTGTTTATGAGTTGTAAAATTGTAGGAAATGAATAAGTGTGAGCACTGGAAGTGGGTGTAGCACGCACGAATGGGCTTAATTATGTTTTAATGTATTTTTACTCTTTTCGTATGTGTTTTTCACTTTTCTTTAAAAGTTTAACCAGGTACGAGGGTTGCAAAATGAGCCTTTGTGTGGCCAGGAGTCTTATGTACTCTGACAAGGATGATGAATGGCAGGGGGCGGCGACCCAAAATGTTAAAAGAGCTATGTTGGACCACAAATACAAAAAAGTAAATAAAAGTCTTATATAAGTGTTATAATGAAGGCAACACATGACGTAAGTGTCTATATTAGCCTACTATCAAAATGACTTTAAAAGTCTTATATAAGTGTTATAATGAAGACAACACATGATGTAAGTGTCTTTATTAGCCTACTATCAAAATGACTTTAAAAGTCTTATATAAGTGTTATAATGAAGGCAACACATGATGTAAGTGTCTATATTAGCCTACTATCAAAATGACTTTAAAAGTCTTATATAAGTGTTATAATGAAGGCAACACATGATGTAAGTGTCTTTATTAGCCTACTATCAAAATGACTTTAAAAGTCTTATATAAGTGTTATAATGAAGGCAACACATGATGTAATGGTCTATTTTAGTTATATTAGCCTACTATCAAAATGACTTTAAAAGTCTTATATAAGTGTTATAATGAAGTCAACACATGATGTAAGTGTCTATATTAGCCTACTATCAAAATGACTTTAAAAGTCTTATATAAGTGTTATAATGAAGGCAACACATGATGTAATGGTCTATTTTAGTTATATTAGCCTACTATCAAAATGACTTTAAAAGTCTTATATAAGTGTTATAATGAAGACAACACATGATGTAAGTGTCTATATTAGCCTACTATCAAAATGACTTTAAAAGTCTTATATAAGTGTTATAATGAAGACAACACATGACGTAAGTGTCTTTATTAGCCTACTATCAAAATGACTTTAAAAGTCTTATATAAGTGTTATAATGAAGGCAACACATGTTGTAAGTGTCTATATTAGCCTACTATCAAAATGACTTTAAAAGCCTTATATAAGTGTTATAATGAAGGCAACACATGACGTAAGTGTCTATATTAGCCTACTATCAAAATGACTTTAAAAGTCTTATATAAGTGTTATAATGAAGGCAACACATGATGTAAGTGTCCTTATTAGCCTTCTATCAAAATGACTTTAAAAGTCTTATATAAGTGTTATAATGAAGGCAACACATGATGTAAGTGTCTATAGTGGCCTACTATCAAAATGACCTTAAGTCTTATATAAGTGTTATAATGAAGACAACACATGATGTAAGTGTCTTTATTAGCCTTCTATCAAAATGACTTTAAAAGTCTTATATAAGTGTTATAATGAAGGCAACACATGATGTAAGTGTCTATATTAGCCTACTATCAAAATGACTTTAAAAGTCTTATATAAGTGTTATAATGAAGACAACACATGATGTAAGTGTCTATATTAGCCTACTATCAAAATGACCTTAAGTCTTATATAAGTGTTATAATGAAGGCAACACATGACGTAAGTGTCTATATTAGCCTACTATCAAAATGACTTTAAGAGTCTTATATAAGTGTTATGATGAAGACAACACATGATGTAAGTGTCTATATTAGCCTACTATCAAAATGACTTTAAAAGTCTTACATAAGTGTTATAATGAAGGCAACACATGACTTAAGTGTCTTTATTAGCCTACTATCAAAATGACTTTAAAAGTCTTATATAAGTGTTATAATGAAGACAACACATGACGTAAGTGTCTTTATTAGCCTACTATCAAAATGACTTTAAAAGTCTTATATAAGTGTTATAACGAAGGCAACACATGTTGTAAGTGTCTATATTAGCCTACTATCAAAATGACTTTAAAAGTCTTATATAAGTGTTATAATGAAGGCAACACATGATGTAAGTGTCTTTATTAGCCTACTATCAAAATGACCTTAAGTCTTATATAAGTGTTATAATGAAGGCAACACATGATGTAAGTGTCTATAGTGGCCTACTATCAAAATGACCTTAAGTCTTATATAAGTGTTATAATGAAGACAACACATGATGTAAGTGTCTTTATTAGCCTTCTATCAAAATGACTTTAAAAGTCTTATATAAGTGTTATAATGAGGGCAACACATGATGTAAGTGTCTTTATTAGCCTACTATCAAAATGACCTTAAGTCTTATATAAGTGTTATAATGAAGGCAACACATGATGTAAGTGTCTATATTAGCCTACTATCAAAATGACTTTAAGAGTCTTATATAAGTGTTATGATGAAGACAACACATGATGTAAGTGTCTATATTAGCCTACTATCAAAATGACCTTAAGTCTTATATAAGTGTTATAATGAAGACAACACATGATGTAAGTGTCTTCATTAGCCTTCTATCAAAATGACTTTAAAAGTCTTATATAAGTGTTATAATGAAGGCAACACATGATGTAAGTGTCTATATTAGCCTACTATCAAAATGACCTTAAGTCTTATATAAGTGTTATAATGAAGGCAACACATGATGTAAGTGTCTATATTAGCCTACTATCAAAATGACCTTAAGTCTTATATAAGTGTTATAATGAAGACAACACATGATGTAAGTGTCTTTATTAGCCTTCTATCAAAATGACTTTAAAAGTCTTATATAAGTGTTATAATGAAGGCAACACATGATGTAAGTGTCTTCATTAGCCTTCTATCAAAATGACTTTAAAAGTCTTATATAAGTGTTATAATGAAGACAACACATGATGTAAGTGTCTTTATTAGCCTTCTATCAAAATGACTTTAAAAGTCTTATATAAGTGTTATAATGAAGGCAACACATGATGTAAGTGTCTATATTAGCCTACTATCAAAATGACCTTAAGTCTTATATAAGTGTTATAATGAAGACAACACATGATGTAAGTGTCTTTATTAGCCTTCTATCAAAATGACTTTAAAAGTCTTATATAAGTGTTATAATGAAGGCAACACATGATGTAAGTGTCTTCATTAGCCTTCTATCAAAATGACTTTAAAAGTCTTATATAAGTGTTATAATGAAGACAACACATGATGTAAGTGTCTTTATTAGCCTTCTATCAAAATGACTTTAAAAGTCTTATATAAGTGTTATAATGAAGGCAACACATGATGTAAGTGTCTATATTAGCCTACTATCAAAATGACCTTAAGTCTTATATAAGTTTTATAATGAAGACAACACATAATGCAAGTGTTTATACTACTTATATTAGCCTACTATCAAAATGACTTTAAAAGTCTTATATAAGTGTTATAAAGAAGACAACACATGATGTAAGTGTCTATATTAGCCTACTATCAAAATGACTTTAAAAGTCTTACAGAAGTGTTATAATGAAGGCAACACATGATGTAAGTGTCTATATTAGTTATATTAGCCTACTATCAAAATGACTTTAAAAGTCTTATATAAGTGTTATAATGAAGGCAACACACGATGTAAGTGTCTATATTAGCCTACTATCAAAATGACTTTAAAAGCCTTATATAAGTGTTATAATGAAGGCAACACATGACGTAAGTGTCTATATTAGCCTACTATCAAAATGACTTTAAAAGTCTTATATAAGTGTTATAATGAAGCAACACATGATGTAAGTGTCTTTATTAGCCTACTATCAAAATGACCTTAAGTCTTATATAAGTGTTATAATGAAGGCAACACATGATGTAAGTGTCTATAGTGGCCTACTATCAAAATGACCTTAAGTCTTATATAAGTGTTATAATGAAGACAACACATGATGTAAGTGTCTTTATTAGCCTTCTATCAAAATGACTTTAAAAGTCTTATATAAGTGTTATAATGAAGGCAACACATGATGTAAGTGTCTATAGTGGCCTACTATCAAAATGACCTTAAGTCTTATATAAGTGTTATAATGAAGACAACACATGATGTAAGTGTCTTTATTAGCCTTCTATCAAAATGACTTTAAAAGTCTTATATAAGTGTTATAATGAGGGCAACACATGATGTAAGTGTCTTTATTAGCCTACTATCAAAATGACCTTAAGTCTTATATAAGTGTTATAATGAAGGCAACACATGATGTAAGTGTCTATATTAGCCTACTATCAAAATGACTTTAAGAGTCTTATATAAGTGTTATGATGAAGACAACACATGATGTAAGTGTCTATATTAGCCTACTATCAAAATGACCTTAAGTCTTATATAAGTGTTATAATGAAGACAACACATGATGTAAGTGTCTTCATTAGCCTTCTATCAAAATGACTTTAAAAGTCTTATATAAGTGTTATAATGAAGGCAACACATGATGTAAGTGTCTATATTAGCCTACTATCAAAATGACCTTAAGTCTTATATAAGTGTTATAATGAAGGCAACACATGATGTAAGTGTCTATATTAGCCTACTATCAAAATGACCTTAAGTCTTATATAAGTGTTATAATGAAGACAACACATGATGTAAGTGTCTTTATTAGCCTTCTATCAAAATGACTTTAAAAGTCTTATATAAGTGTTATAATGAAGGCAACACATGATGTAAGTGTCTATATTAGCCTACTATCAAAATGACCTTAAGTCTTATATAAGTTTTATAATGAAGACAACACATAATGCAAGTGTTTATACTACTTATATTAGCCTACTATCAAAATGACTTTAAAAGTCTTATATAAGTGTTATAAAGAAGACAACACATGATGTAAGTGTCTATATTAGCCTACTATCAAAATGACTTTAAAAGTCTTACAGAAGTGTTATAATGAAGGCAACACATGATGTAAGTGTCTATATTAGTTATATTAGCCTACTATCAAAATGACTTTAAAAGTCTTATATAAGTGTTATAATGAAGGCAACACACGATGTAAGTGTCTATATTAGCCTACTATCAAAATGACTTTAAAAGCCTTATATAAGTGTTATAATGAAGGCAACACATGACGTAAGTGTCTATATTAGCCTACTATCAAAATGACTTTAAAAGTCTTATATAAGTGTTATAATGAAGCAACACATGATGTAAGTGTCTTTATTAGCCTACTATCAAAATGACCTTAAGTCTTATATAAGTGTTATAATGAAGGCAACACATGATGTAAGTGTCTATAGTGGCCTACTATCAAAATGACCTTAAGTCTTATATAAGTGTTATAATGAAGACAACACATGATGTAAGTGTCTTTATTAGCCTTCTATCAAAATGACTTTAAAAGTCTTATATAAGTGTTATAATGAAGGCAACACATGATGTAAGTGTCTTTATTAGCCTACTATCAAAATGACCTTAAGTCTTATATAAGTGTTATAATGAAGACAACACATAATGCAAGTGTTTATACTACTTATATTAGCCTACTATCAAAATGACTTTAAAAGTCTTATATAAGTGTTATAAAGAAGACAACACATGATGTAAGTGTCTATATTAGCCTACTATCAAAATGACTTTAAAAGTCTTATATAAGTGTTATAATGAAGACAACACATGACGTAAGTGTCTATTTTAGCCTACTATCAAAATGACTTTAAAAGTCTTATATAAGTGTTATAAAGAAGACAACACATGATGTAAGTGTCTATATTAGCCTACTATCAAAATGACTTTAAAAGTCTTATATAAGTGTTATAATGAAGACAACACATGATGTAAGTGTCTATATTAGCCTACTATCAAAATCACTTTAAAAGTCTTATATAAGTGTTATAATGAAGGCAACACATGATGTAAGTGTCTATATTAGCCTACTATCAAAATGACCTTAAGTCTTATATAAGTTTTATAATGAAGACAACACATAATGCAAGTGTTTATACTACTTATATTAGCCTACTATCAAAATGACTTTAAAAGTCTTATATAAGTGTTATAAAGAAGACAACACATGATGTAAGTGTCTATATTAGCCTACTATCAAAATGACTTTAAAAGTCTTATATAAGTGTTATAATGAAGGCAACACATGATGTAAGTGTCTATAGTGGCCTACTATCAAAATGACCTTAAGTCTTATATAAGTGTTATAATGAAGACAACACATGATGTAAGTGTCTTTATTAGCCTTCTATCAAAATGACTTTAAAAGTCTTATATAAGTGTTATAATGAAGGCAACACATGATGTAAGTGTCTTTATTAGCCTACTATCAAAATGACCTTAAGTCTTATATAAGTTTTATAATGAAGACAACACATAATGCAAGTGTTTATACTACTTATATTAGCCTACTATCAAAATGACTTTAAAAGTCTTATATAAGTGTTATAAAGAAGACAACACATGATGTAAGTGTCTATATTAGCCTACTATCAAAATGACTTTAAAAGTCTTATATAAGTGTTATAATGAAGACAACACATGACGTAAGTGTCTATTTTAGCCTACTATCAAAATGACTTTAAAAGTCTTATATAAGTGTTATAAAGAAGACAACACATGATGTAAGTGTCTATATTAGCCTACTATCAAAATGACTTTAAAAGTCTTATATAAGTGTTATAATGAAGACAACACATGATGTAAGTGTCTATATTAGCCTACTATCAAAATCACTTTAAAAGTCTTATATAAGTGTTATAATGAAGGCAACACATGATGTAAGTGTCTATATTAGCCTACTATCAAAATGACCTTAAGTCTTATATAAGTTTTATAATGAAGACAACACATAATGCAAGTGTTTATACTACTTATATTAGCCTACTATCAAAATGACTTTAAAAGTCTTATATAAGTGTTATAAAGAAGACAACACATGATGTAAGTGTCTATATTAGCCTACTATCAAAATGACTTTAAAAGTCTTATATAAGTGTTATAATGAAGGCAACACATGACGTAAGTGTCTATTTTAGCCTACTATCAAAATGACTTTAAAAGTCTTATATAAGTGTTATAATGAAGACAACACATGATGTAAGTGTCTATATTAGCCTACTATCAAAATGACTTTAAACGTCTTATATAAGTGTTATAATGAAGGCAACAGATGATGTAAGTGTCTATATCAGCCTACTATCAAAATGACTTTAAAAGTCTTGTATAAGTGTTATAATGAAGGCAACACATGATGTAAGTGTCTATATTAGCCTACTATCAAAATTACTTTAAAAGTCTTATATAAGTGTTATAATGAAGACAACACATGATGCAAGTGTTTATATTACTTATATTAGCCTACTATCAAAATGACTTTAAAAGTCTTATATAAGTTTTATAATGAAGGCAACACATGACGTAAGTGTCTATATAGCCTACTATCAAAATGACTTTAAAAGTCTTATATAAGTGTTATAAAGAAGACAACACATGATGTAACTGTCTATATTAGCCTACTATCAAAATGACTTTAAAAGTCTTATATAAGTGTTATAATGAAGGCAACACATGATGTAAGTGTCTATATTAGCCTACTATCAAAATGACTTTAAAAGTCTTATATAAGTGTTATAATGAAGGCAACACATGACGTAAGTGTCTATATTAGCCTACTATCAAAATGACTTTAAAAGTCTTGTATAAGTGTTATAATGAAGGCAACACATGATGTAAGTGTCTATATTAGCCTACTATCAAAATTACTTTAAAAGTCTTATATAAGTGTTATAATGAAGACAACACATGATGCAAGTGTTTATATTACTTATATTAGCCTACTATCAAAATGACTTTAAAAGTCTTATATAAGTTTTATAATGAAGGCAACACATGACGTAAGTGTCTATATAGCCTACTATCAAAATGACTTTAAAAGTCTTATATAAGTGTTATAAAGAAGACAACACATGATGTAAGTGTCTATATTAGCCTACTATCAAAATGACTTTAAAAGTCTTATATAAGTGTTATAATGAAGGCAACACATGATGTAAGTGTCTATATTAGCCTACTATCAAAATGACTTTAAAAGTCTTATATAAGTGTTATAATGAAGGCAACACATGACGTAAGTGTCTATATTAGCCTACTATCAAAATGACTTTAAAAGTCTTGTATAAGTTTTATAATGAAGGCAACACATGATGTAAGTGTCTATATTACTTATATTAGCCTACTATCAAAATGACTTTAAAAGTCTTGTATAAGTGTTATAATGAAGGCAACACATGATGTAAGTGTCTATATTAGCCTACTATCAAAATGACATTGAGTTTAAAATCTTTGTTGACAGAAATTTTGAAATGTAATATTTATTCTACACATTTTTACAACATTGTAAAACATTAATAAAACTTCTCCAAAGGTTGATAACTCCTGTAAATGACTGTCTTAGAATGGCCAGAGGTGTAGATGTGTGTCCAAGTTAAAGGAAAGGTCAGCCTGTCTTCCTCTAATGGATTTACTACAATCTTTGCAAGCTTTGTAACGTTTGCTGTGGTCTGGAACAACATGGCGCACAAACAACAATCAGAAATGCGGCCAATTTTACATACAGATAATGTGTCATGAAACATGGAAAGATAAAGTAAATACACATTAATAAAAGAAGTTAAAAGAGTTCAAATATAGCTAAAAAGGAGGCGTAACGATGTAATATGTGCATACAGCTAGCCTAAATAGCATGTTAGCATTGATTAGCTTGCAGTCATGCACTGGCCAAATATGCCTGATTAGCACACCAACAAGTCAATAACATCAACAAAGCGCACCGTTGTGCATTCACTCAGCATAAAATGTTTGGTGGACAAAAAGAGAGCAAGCATCGGAAAAGTGTGTGCGTGTAAACAAACTGTTGAGTCACAGTCCACACAATGGTGAGTTCATGGCCCGCTGAAATGAGTAGGACAAAACGGCACTAGCCAGTCAGTGAAGCATAAACATTGGGCTTTCTAACATTTAGGACTGTTTGTGTCGTGTTTGTCCTCCTCCAGCTGGGGTGTCCAAACTTTTTCCACTGAGGGCCACACATGGAAAAATTAAAGCATGCGGGGGCCATTTTGATATTTTTAATTTTTAAACCATAACAAAATATATGGATTTTTAAAATGTATTTTACCTTTAGGGGTCCCAGGGACCATAAAGGGTCTCAGTTAATAACATTTTTAAAATAAGTCAAATTTGTATTATTATTTTTTATTTAAGGCTTACAGTAAATCTCAATATCCACTTAAAAAAAAGAAAGAAAAAAAAGGTTTTATGGCATTTCTGTCAAAAACAACTTTGTTTTTCATAGTAAAACTGAAATATGCAGTATTTATTGATTAGAGGCCTAAAAGATCAATAATGCAGGACACCGTTGATTTGAATTATTTTATATTTTTGAGTAATCACAGTGAAAAGATAAATAAAATACCACTAACTATTTGGAATTGAAAAGGTGCCCCACTCAGAAAGTGAAACATTTTTATTACGGTTGTTTTTTTTTAACTTTAAACACTTAAGTTACAAGATCAACTTCAGATATATCCGTCAATTTTACGTTTAAACTATTATTTTGCTCTTTTTTGTCAAAGAAAACTTTTTATATGGCAACTGCACAATATATGCAATATTTACCACATAAAACATTTTAAAGTGAAATATTTAAACTAATTGGAGCTTTGAAAATAATTCTTTATAACATGGATTTTTTTGTCTATTTTTTTTTTTGTCGAGCAATGGCTAAAAAATTAATAATTGATTGATTGAAACTTTTCAATTGTTTTAATAGCAAACATCCAGTTTATTATTGATCCCCAGAGCCCTAAAGAAGTCTGCGGGCTATAGGGTGGGGCGGTTTAGCTCGGTTGGTAGAGTGGCCGTGCCAGCAACTTGAGGGTTGCAGGTTCGATTCCCGCTTCCGCCATCCTAGTCACTGCCGTTGTGTCCTTGGGCAAGACACTTTACCCACCTGCTCCCAGTGCCACCCACACTGGTTTGAATGTAACTTAGATATTGGGTTTCACTATGTAAAGCGCTTTGAGTCACTAGAGAAAAAGCGCTATATAAAATATAATTCACTTCACTTTATTAGTAGATTGCACAGTACAGTACATATTCCGTACAATTGACCACTAAATGGTAACACCCCAATAAGTTTTTCAACTTGTTTAAGTCGGGGTCCACGTTAATCAATTCCTGGCAAAGATGGTTTTTACATAGTAAAATAAAGACAAAAGGAAAAAAAAAACAGCCTGCATGGCAGCTTTGTGTCAACATTGCGACTTTTTCTCGTTCGATTTCACCTCATTTCAATTTTTTTTATGTTATTTTTTTATTTTTGCAATAGCATTTCCGGAATGTGTAAGCAATTAGTGGCGGGCCGCAAATGGCCCCCGTGCCGCACTTTGGACACCCCTGTCCTACAGAAACCATATTACAACAAAAAAACATATATTTTTTTTCCATTTTCATCCATCCATCCATCCATTTTCTACCGCTTATTCCCTGTCGGGGTCGCGGGGGGCGCTGGCGCCTATCTCAGCTACAATCGGGCGGAAGGCAGGGTACACCCTGGACAAGTCGCCACCTCATCGCAGGGCCAACACAGATAGACAGACAACATTCACACACTAGGGACCATTTAGTGTTGCCAATCAACCTATCCCCAGGTGCATGTCTTTGGAGGTGGGAGGGGCCTATCCCCAGGTGCATGTCTTTGGAGGTGGGAGGGGCCTATCACCAGGTGCATGTCTTTGGAGGTGGGAGGGGCCTATCCCCAGGTGCATGTCTTTGGAGGTGGGAGGGGCCTATCCCCAGGTGCATGTCTTTGGAAGTGGGAGGAAGCCGGAGTACCCGGAGGGAACCCACGCATTCACGGGGAGAACATGCAAACTCCACACAGAAAGATCCCGAGCCTGGATTTGAACCCAGGACTGCAGGACCTTCGTATTGTGAGGCAGACGCACTAACCCCTCTGCCACCCATACATTTTTGAAAAAGCTCCATAGAGCCACCAAGGTGGGTTGCTGCCCCCCCACCTATGGGCAGCAATGTGTCATTGCACCGTCCCTGGCTAATAACAAAACATTATGGCCGCAAGGTTCGAAGCGTTGGTAAAAGAAGTAGCGGCTTATATTGGGCGAAATAGGGTGATCCAAATTGTGATTATTATTTCAGCAATGATGGTATTTGCGGGCGGCGTCTGTTAGCACGCTGCTACGTGTTAATTAGCGGCGAGGCCTCCCCCCAGGGGTCGCAGCGTGAGAAGAAAGGCGGCGGCGTCGCGTCTGCAGCAAATATCGGCGAGGCGGCTGTTTATTTAACGCGTGTGTGTGCTGTAATTAAAAATACACAGGTTGCACTTTAGCATGAATAATGCAGCAGGTCCCACTAGAAGTGATGTACACACATCAATAAAAAATGAGTGCGGCTGCTCGCCACCACTCAGACTTTTCAAATCAAGCCCGCTTTCAATTTGCAGGCCCTAGGAGCTGACTTGTTAAGGGCACAGGGTCTAGAGGCCAGTCCAGGTGAGGTCAGCACACCTCCACCTGTGTTAGGCTCCTGTAGCGGCGTGGAGGTGGGATCAGGCCACGCCCCCCCATCCCCACTCTGGGTTACATGCCACAGACGACTATTAGCGGGCACTTCCGTCTGGCCCCCGACAGCAGAGGAAGAAAAGCTGCGTTGGCGCGGAGGTTGAACGTGACGGGATGCACACCTGGTTGCATATCTGCCACGCCCAGCAGCCATGTTGGCGCTGGAAAATGTAGGAGGGGGCCCTTTTAAAATAGTCTCTCTACTACACTGCTGCCATAAGGACAATGTTTACTAACATTATTTATCTTATTGTTCCATACATCCATCCATTTACTACCGCTTGTCCCTTTCCGGGTGGTGGGGAGTGCTGGAGCCTATCCCAGCTCCATTCGAAGGTGGACAAGTCGCCACCTCATCACAGGGCCAACACACGTAGACAAAATCCAGTCAGTGTGTGTGTGTGTATACCAGTCAGTGTGTATTGTGTGTGTATACCAGTCAGTGTGTATTGTGTGTGTGTGTATACCAGTCAGTGTGTATTGTGTGTGTGTGTATACCAGTCAGTGTGTATTGTGTGTGTGTGTATACCAGTCAGTGTGTATTGTGTGTGTGTGTATACCAGTCAGTGTGTGTTATGTGTGTATACCAGTCAGTATGTATTGTGTGTGTGTATACCAGTCAGTGTGTATTATGTGTGTATACCGGTCAGTGTGTATTGTGTGTGTATACCAGTCAGTGTGTGTTATGTGTGTATACCAGTCAGTATGTATTGTGTGTGTGTATACCAGTCAGTGTGTATTATGTGTGTATACCAGTCAGTGTGTATTCTGTGTGTATACCATTCAGTGTGTATTGTGTGTGTGTGTATACCGGTCAGTGTGTATTGTGTGTGTATACCAGTCAGTGTGTATTATGTGTGTATACCATTCAGTGTGTATTGTGTGTGTGTATACCAGTCAGTGTGTATTATGTGTGTGTACCAGTCAGTGTGTATTGTGTTTGTATATACCAGTCAGTGTGTATTGTGTGTGTATACCAGTCAGTGTGTATTGTGTGTGTATACCGGTCAGCGTGTATTGTGTGTGTATACCGGTCAGTGTGTATTATGTGTGTATACCGGTCAGTGTGTATTGTGTTTCTATATACCAGTCAGTGTGTATACCAGACAGTGTGTATTATGTGTGTATACCAGTCAGTATGTATTGTGTGTGTATACCAGTCAGTGTGTATTATGTGTGTATACCAGTCAGTGTGTATTATGTGTGTGTGTATACCAGTCAGTGTGTATTGTGTGTGTATACCAGTCAGTGTGTATACCAGTCAGTGTGTATTATGTGTGTATACCAGTCAGTGTGTATTATGTGTGTATACCAGTCAGTGTGTATTGTGTGTGTATACCAGTCAGTGTGTATTATGTGTGTATACCATTCAGTGTGTATTGTGTGTGTGTATACCAGTCAGTGTGTATTGTGTGTGTATACCAGTCAGAGTGTATTATGTGTGTATACCATTCAGTGTGTATTGTGTGTGTGTGTGTATACCAGTCAGTGTGTATTGTGTGTGTATACCTGTCAGTGTGTATTGTGTGTGTGTATACCAGTCAGTGTGTATTTGTGTGTGTGTATACCAGTCAGTGTGTATACCAGTCAGTGTGTATTATGTGTGTATACCAGTCAGTGTGTGTGTTGTATGTGTATACCAGTCAGTGTGTATTGTGTGTGTGTGTGTGTATACCAGTCAGTGTGTATTATGTGTGTATACCAGTCAGCGTGTATTGTGTGTGTGTATACCAGTCAGCGTGTATTATGTGTGTATACCAGCCAGTGTGAATTGTGTGTGTATACCTGTCAGTGTGTATTGTGTGTGTGTATACCAGTCAGTGTGTATTGTGTGTGTGTGTATACCAGTCGGTGTGTATACCAGTCAGTGTGTATTATGTGTGTATACCAGTCAGTGTGTGTGTTGTATGTGTATACCAGTCAGTGTGTGTGTGTGTGTTGTATGTGTATACCGGTCAGTGTGTGTGTGTGTTGTATGTGTTTACCGGTCAGTGTGTGTGTGTTGTATGTGTATATCGGTCAGTGTGTGTGTGTTGTATGTGTATATCGGTCAGTGTGTATTGTGTGTGTGTATACCAGTCAGTGTGTGTATACCAGTCAGTATGTATGATGTATGTATACTAGTCAGTGTGTACTGTGTGTGTGTATACCAGTCAGTATGTGTGTTGTATGTGTATACCGGTCAGTGTGTATTGTGTGTATACCAGTCAATGTGGGCTGTGTGTGTATACCAGTCAGTGTGTGTTGTGTGTATATACCAGTCAGTGTGTTTTTTGTGTGTATACCAGTCAGTGTGTATTGTGTGTGTATACCAGTCAGTGTGTATTTTGTGTGTATACCAGTCAGTATTTATAGTTAGAACATAGGACAAACAAATGAGACAAGTTTAGGGAGATGTTGACATGATTGGGACTGTTATAAAATATGTTAATTACATGTTAATAACATAAGAAACATACATGGTTAATAAGTTAAGCTTTAATATTCAAACCAACAAGTTTGGCAAAAATGACTTATGTTTTGTTGGATCAGCCGTTTTACTGCCGTGTTACGGACAGAAAAAAAGAAATGTCAAACATTTACAGAATATTTTCTGCTGGTATATTTGTGCAACTTACTGTCTGATGTATGTACATCCATGATGTCGTACACAACAACACAACAGATGACGTGATGATAGATAAATGATGTCGTTCACAACCACACAACAGATGACATGTGATGATAGATAAATGATGTCGTTCACAACCACACAACAGATGACATGTGATGATAGATAAATGATGTCGTTCACAACCACACACCAGATGACGTGTGATAGATAAATGATGTCGTTCACAACCACACAACAGATGACATGTGATGTTAGATAAGTGATGTCGTTCACAACCACACAACAGATGACGTGATGATAGATAAATGATGTTGTTCACAACAGATGACATGTGATGTAAGATAAGTGATGTCGTTCACAACCACACAACAGATGACGTGATGATAGATAAATGATGTCGTTCACAACAGATGACATGTGATGTTAGATAAATGATGTCGTTCACAACAGATGACATGTGATGTTAGATAAATGATGTCGTTCACAACAGATGTCATGTGATGTTAGATAAATGATGTCGTTCACAACCACACAACAGATGACGTGATGATAGATAAGTGATGTCGTTCACAACAGATGACATGTGATGTTAGATAAGTGATGTCGTTCACAACCACACAACAGATGACATGTGATGATAGATAAATGATGTCGTTCACAACCACACACCAGATGACGTGATGATAGATAAATGATGTCGTTCACAACAGATGACATGTGATGTTAGATAAGTGATGTCGTTCACAACAGATGACATGTGATGATAGATAAATGATGTCGTTCACAACAGATGACATGTGATGATAGATAAATGATGTCGTTCACAACCACACAACAGATGACATGTGATGATGGATAAATGATGTCGTTCACAACCACACAACAGATGACATGTGATGATAGATAAATGATGTCGTTCACAACCACACACCAGATGACGTGATGATAGATAAATGATGTCGTTCACAACAGATGACATGTGATGTTAGATAAATGATGTCGTTCACAACCACACAACAGATGACATGTGATGATGGATAAATGATGTCGTTCACAACCACACAACAGATGACATGTGATGATAGATAAATGATGTCGTTCACAACCACACACCAGATGACGTGATGATAGATAAATGATGTCGTTCACAACAGATGACATGTGATGTTAGATAAGTGATGTCGTTCACAACAGATGACATGTGATGTTAGATAAGTGATGTCGTTCACAACCACACAACAGATGACATGTGATGATAGATAAATGATGTCGTTCACAACCACACACCAGATGACGTGATGATAGATAAATGATGTCGTTCACAACAGATGACATGTGATGTTAGATAAGTGATGTCGTTCACAACAGATGACATGTGATGTTAGATAAGTGATGTCGTTCACAACTACACAGCAGATGACAGAAAGCTCTCTTCCTGTTGCAGGTGTGTTAGGAGGAGGCGGGACAGGAAGCAGGAAGTGATGGCCACACAGACTGATGGAGCCTCCACACGGAGACTTGCACTTAAGTCCGTACCAGACCTGACTTAAGTCTGCTGAAAGAGACTCTTGAGGACGAGAGCCCACTAAGCAGGTCCACAACAATCTGACTTTTCTTTTGTTGTTGTTTGTTTTGCCCAGAGACATTTCAGGAGGCGGACTGCTTTCTTCCTCTTTTCTATCGTCACGACAACAAGGTGATGCTACTTCTTTTATTGTGGCGGGATTCTAAATCCTTTTTTTTCTGTTTTTTTTATTCATTTCTCCTTCGCCGGTGTCAACAAGATGGCTCTTTGTGCACAACTGGGTGTATTTGTAAGATGAACAGGTGTGTACAGTATGCATGTTAATGTCCTTGGTGTCCCCGCCCCCTTGGCCACGCCCCCACGTCGTGTAGCGTCGCCCCACACTTTATTGCTGAATGAAAGAGAAATTTATTTGTGATATTTTCCAAGACATTTGCTTCTGTACGGTGTATTTAATTAATAAAAATATGGAAGATTTAACTTATTTTTGAACGTCGTCTGTTTCAGTGTCAAACTAAGCCTTTAATCAGGGGTGTCCAAAGTGTGGCCCCCTGGCACTTTTGTGACCCACAACTCAATTTTTAAGGGCCCCGTTGCACTTTTTTAAAATACTATATTAAAAAAAAGAAAAGTGAAATAGAATAAGTACATTTTATTCATGAAGCCCTTTTCCCAGATAAAGTCACAGTGCTGTACAAAACATGAACATTAAAACAATTCATAAAAAGGATAACAAGTGTTTAAAAAAAATAGTTAAAAGATGCAATAAGTCAAAGCTTTACTAAAAATAAAAGTGTTTCTTAAAAAAAAACAAAGTGGTGGAATGTCATAAGAAAGTGTTTTTTCTTTGAATTTGTCATTGATCAAAACATAATAATGAATCAAAATCAATGTTAATGAATAATTGACATTTATAAGGCTGTAATTACTTCACATCAATTATTCAACTTTGAAATATTTTTGGGGTGGAAAAATATTGCATATTTTGTTTGCCTTGTAATAAAGTTTTGCCAAACAAAAAAAAACATTTAAGTGTTGAAAGAAAAAAAATAAAGAAAAAAAATTATACGTGTGTGTATATATATATATATATATAACCTGTATATATGCTGTATATATGTGTGTGTGTATATATATATATATATATATATATACTGTATATATGTGTGTGTGTGTGTGTATATATATATATATATATAATATATATATATATATATATATACTGTATATATGTTGGTGTGGGAAAAATCACAAGACTACTTCATCTCTACAGAACTGTTTCATGAGGGGTTCCCTCAATCATCAGGAGATTTTAATGAAAGCATTCACATACAATGGTTTATATAGGGCACAGAGTGGGTGGGTACTGGCAGGCGTGGGGGTTTGGTGATTGGCTCATGATTTCACTGCGATTGTTGAGGGATGACAGAGCTGGATGATATATAATAAACAGTTTCTCTTTTAAGAGAGAAACTGATATATAATAAACAGTTTCTCTCTTAAAAGAGAAACTGATATATAATAAACAGTTTCTCTTTTATAAGAGAAACTGTTTATTATATATCATCCAGCTCTGTCATCCCTCAACAAGCGCAGTGAAATCATTTCAACATGCCGCCACAGACGGAAACACCTCCTAGGTAACACATGAGCCAATCACCACACCCTACGCCTGCCTGTACCCACCCACTCTGTGCCCTATATGTGAATGCTTCCATTAAAATCTCCTGATGATTGAGGGAACCCCTCATGAAACAGTTCTGTAGAGATGAAGTAGTCTTGTCATTTTTCCCACACTTACATATTGTGCTCTACCACGGTATCGAGCACTATTCTCTGGATAATCCAATCAAGACATATATACTGTAAATATGTATATATGTGTGTATGTGTGTGTGTGTATATATATATATATATATATATATATATATATATATATATATATATATATATATATATATATATGATGTATGTACAAAAACCTCACTTGAGTGTTGAAAGTACAAAATAATTTATACATTTTTATATTTATATTCAACACTTGTGTGACCTTTTTGAGTTCCCAAGAAATGTACTGTTTGAATTTATTTATTTGTTTTGGATTTTAACTAAAATAAGAGTTGTGAATATATATATATATATATATATATATATATATATGTATATATATATATATATATATATATATATATATTAATAAAACACTTATGTGGCCCTATTGGATTTCCAAGAATTGTACCGTTTTTAATTTTATTTTTTTTAACAGTCATTACTCCAAACAAGAGTTAAAATAAATTGTATGAATTGTCGACTTTCTTAAGGCTCCACTTCCTTCATATCAAATATTACATTTTGAAATCCATTTTGGGGAGAAAATATTGTGTATTTTGTGTTTTTTGACATATAAACTGCATTTTTACAAAAAAGGCATAAAACCTAAAAAAAACACATCAAATGAACAGACCTAATGTTGTTGAAGAGATTTAAGCGTTAAAACAATATATATGTGATTTTATCCTTAACATCCTTGTGCTTCCTGTCACCAAACCGAAAAGGCTAAAAAAAACTACAACAAAAAAGTCTTGATTGTATTGGTTTAAAATTAAAATCATAATGCCACCCGCATGCTTTTATTTTTCCATCTGTGGTTCCAATCCAACACAATTACCGCTCTTCTTCATTTTACAGACAGCATACATCCATTCCGGCCAGTTAATAATAAATAACTTTGTGGTTTTTTTAACCAACTTTGTTGTCTGTTTGGCTTATTTTAATTCATCTTACATTCCACACTACAAAATAAAAGCATGTTCTGACATGGAATCAATACTGGTATCAGACAGGAGAAAGTTGTTGGAAACATGGATGATCTTTTTGCCGTAAGAATACTTAAAAAAAAAAAGACAAAGCAAAAATTGCTGGCTGAAGTTTGACTTTTTAGAATTAATTTCCCAGGAATATTGGTTAGTGTTTGTTTGTGCTGCACAAGTGCGTCTCCTTGACGTCCGCCAGTCCTGGTCACGTGACGACCAGAAGATGGATGGACATGCTCGTCGTCTTTGTGTTCACACCAACGCCGGCTATTCATCACCCGGCCGGCCGGCACAAATGGAGGAAAATGTCCCTTCGGAAAATTCAATTAGGTCTTGCAGGAAGTGTCGCTCTCGCTCTCTCCCCGCAAATTGAAGGCCTATTTGCAGAACAAATTGCTGTTTGAAGTCCTTGCAAGACCTAATGCTTCTAAATCAGCTAACGGGCCCGACGCTTATCTGTGAGGGAGGAGTTTTACACTTATTTAGTCTTCCTCAACGAATACCTCACGTTTTACTTCATCTTTTACGCACTTTGGCCCTTTTTTCACAAGATTTGCTCACTTTTGTCGCCGTTGTAAAAAAATCTGAGCGCACCCAAACGCCTCATAAGAAACCTCGTGACTTGCATCTCGTCTCATTTTGGTCGCCAGGCTTTAACCTGGAAGAAGAAAGAAGTGGACATATATTAAGTCACTCTAATTTCGGCTTTTAAAGGCCTACTGAAAGCCACTACTAGCGACCACGCAGTCTGATAGTTTATATATCAATGATGAAATATTAACATTGCAACACATGCCAATACGGCCGCTTTAGTTTACTAAATTGCAATTGTAGGTGACATTTTGTTCCAGCCCGATCCCAGCTATAAGTCGTCTGCTTTAATCGCATAATTACACAGTATTCTGGACATCTGTGTTGCGGAATCTTTTGCAATTTGTTCAATTAATAATGGAGACGTCAAAGAAGAAAGATGTAGGTGGGAAGCGGTGTATTGCAGCTGCCTTTAGCAACACAAACACAGCCGGTGTTTCCTTGTTTACATTCCCAAAGGTGAAGCTTTACTATGGAACAGAGCGGTCAAGCGAACATGGTTCCCGACCACATGTCAACCGGCAGGTTTTGGTAAAAAAGTGGTGGTAATAAGTCTGCTCTTACCGTAGACATGAGCGGAGCTTGCGTCGTTCCTCGTGCACCTGTCAAAGAGGCAGCCCCCTATCTTCCACTGTGCAGGAAGGTAAAAAAAAATGCTCAGCCCGGCCCGACCGGCTGCCTTCGCTTCGCCTCGTCGAGAAACGTGACTTCCCTCAGAGACACTGGTGGTCGCCACACCCCTCCGACTTTCAGGTATGACTATATAATCTCACTAAAACACTAGTAACACAATAAGCAGATGAGGGATTTCACAGAATTATCCTAGTAAATTTGTCTAATAACATCTGAATCGCTCCCACTGCCCGTTTTTTTTTTTTTAGTCCTTCACTCTCACTTTACTCATCCACGAATCGTTCATCCTCGCTCAAATTAATGGGGAAATCGTTGCTTTCTCGGTCCGAATCGCTCTTGCTGCTGGTGGCCATGATTGTAAACAATGTTCAGATGTGAAGAGCCCTACAACCAGTGACGTCACGCGCACATCGTCTGCTACTTCCGGTACAGGCAAGGCCTTTTTTGTTAGCGACCAAAAGTTGGGAACTTTATCGTGGATGTTCTCTACTAAATCCTTTCAGCAAAAATATGGCAATATCGCGAAATGGTCAAGTATGACACATAGAATGGACCTGCTATCCCCGTTTAAATAAGAACATCTCATTTCAGTAGGCCTTTAAAATCAGCTTAATATATAGATGATTAAATAGTTCAAATATGAGTTGATTTTTTTTGTACATTTTGTCTGTTTCCAAAGATTGCTCACTTTTCTTGCTGTTTATAAAAAAAAAAATCGGAGCGCACTTAAACGCCTCATAGGAAACCCGTGACATGCATCTGGTCTCCTATTGGTCGCCAGGCTTTAACCAGGAAATAAGAAATTAGGCCAATAAACAGGACAATGATTCATGTAATAATGATTCTGGACAATGTAGCCAGCTACATATATGATTCATAAGTAGAAGAAAAATGATTATAGACAATATAGCCAGCTACAGATATGATTAATAAGTAGAAGGAGGCTTTAAAGTGGATGTCACGTGACCACATTTCACAGCTAAAGCCAAGCTAGTTACATGCTAACATGCTACATGCTAACCAACAAAGGTAAGTCACCTGTTTTATCTTTTTAATACTTTTACACTAGTTATTATTACTGTTAATTAACGCAACATATTTGTACTTGTTTGCATAATTTTACAACTGAAAGCTGTGTCAAGTACAAAGTAAATTAACCAGTACACATTTTAAGGGCTCTAATTTTAGCTTTTAAATTCAGCTTGATATATTTTAGGCTCGCATGAACTAATTAGTTCCAATATGAGTTGATTTTGTTGGTACATTTTGTCCGTTTCCACAGATTGTTCACTTTTCTTGTGGTTTGAAAAAAATCGGAGCGCACTTAAACGCCTCATAGGAAACCCGTGACATGCATCTGGTCTCCTATTGGTCGCCAGGCTTTAACCAGGAAATAAGAAATTAGGCCAATAAACGGGACAATAATTCATGTAATAATGATTCTGGACAATGTAGCCAGCTACAAATATGATTAATAAGTAGAAGAAAAATGATTATGGACAATATAGCCAGCTACAAATATGATTAATAAGTAGAAGGAGGCTTTAAAGTGGACGTCACGTGACCACATTTCACAGCTAAAGCCAAGCTAGTTACATGCTAACATGCTACATGCTAACCAACAAAGGTAAGTCACCTGTTTTATCTTTTTACTATTTTTACACAAGTTATTATTACTGTTAATTAACTCAACATATTTGTACTTGTTTGCATAATTGTACAACTGAAAGCTGTGTCAAGTACAAAGTAAATAAACTAACAAGTACACATTTTAAGGGCTCTAATTTTAGCTATTAAATTCAGCTTGATATATTTTTTATAGTTTGTAGTTTATAGTTACAGTACGTGACACAAAGTTTCACGTGCAAAACATCTGAAAGCAATTAATAGCATTGCAAAAGATCAATTTTACTAGTTGGTGGACTTTATCATTTAAAAAATAATTAGTCGGCATGAGTTCAGGTTCTTGAGTAAAGTTAGAAAAAAATCTTCCTCTTTTTAGAAATTAGTTTGCATGCTGGTATGAAGAACATTTTTAAAATGTTTTGTCCTGCATGTGGAGTTTAACTTGTGTCTTTATTAGATTAGATAGATTAAATAGTACTTTATTTATTCCTTCAGGAATTATTACGTTTTGTTTTTTTTGGTTGAGGGGGGGAACTGATTTTATGTAGCTGATTTTTTCTTTCTTTTTTTTTTACAATAAATAATGCTGACAACTTCATTGAAGAACAATTTGTAAACAGACTGTGTGTTTCAAAAATCAGTTAGTTAAAATGCAGTGTTTCAAAATTCAGTCTGTAAAAAAAAAAATTGAAGAAAAATTCAGTGTAAAAAAAAAGAATCCGTGTAAATGAGTGAAAACATTTCCAGTGCGATACAATTCTGTGTAAAAAAATCAGTGTTCAAAAAGTTCAGTGTAAAAAAATAATTGCAGAAAAATTCAGTGTAAAAAAAGTCAGTGTAGAAAAAATCAGCCTTAAAAAAAATTATGTGAAAAAAATCAGTGTGTAAAAAAAAACAGCAGTAAAAAAATTGTGTAAAAAAAAATAAAAATAAATAAGGTGCAGAAAAACATAATGTACAAAAAATATATATGTAAATAAATTTGTAAAAAAAAATTCTACTACGATTTACATTTGGAGTAAAAAAAATTCAGTGTAAAAAAAACATATAAAAAATTAGTGTAAAAAATGAATTGCAGCAGAATTCAGTGTAAAAAATTAGTGTTTAAAAAAATCAGTGCTATAAAATTCAGTGTATAAAAAATCAGTGTTAAAAAAATTCAGTGTAAAAAAATTTGTTGCAGAAAAAGTCAGATGGGTAATATTCCTTGTTTGGAAACTCAAGCACGTCTTTGACTGCTTCTGAGACGCCATCGATTACTTCTTATTTTAGCAGAAGTGGATCTTGACTCTTGAAGCGATGAACATTTCTGCACTGAATTTTTATACACTCGTCCTTCTTTTACATTGAATTATTTTACACTGAATTTTAAAACAATGCATTTTAGGAAACTGTTTTGGAAAACACATATATTGCCAGCATAACATGACCGTTCAACAATTCCGTTCACAAAATTCATATGGCAAAAATTATGTATCCAAAAGAAGCTTTTTTTTTTTACAAACCTCGTTTCCATATGAGTTGGGAAATTGTGTTGGATGTAAATATAAACAGAATACAATGATTTGCAAATCCTTTTCAACCCATATTCAGTTGAATATGCTACAAAGACAACATATTTGATGTTCAAACTGATAAACTTTATTTTTTTTTTGCAAATAATAATTAACTTAGAATTTCATGGCTGCAACACGTGCCAAAGTATTTGGGAAAGGGCATGTTCACCACTGTGTTACATCACCTTTTCTTTTAACAACACTCAATAAACGTTTGGGAACTGAGGAAACTAATTGTTGAAGCTTTGAAAGTGAAATTCTTTCCCATTCTTGTTTTATGTAGAGCTTCAGTCCTTCAACAGTCCGGGGTCTCCGCTGTCGTATTTTACGCTTCATAATCCGCCACACATTTTCCATGGGAGACATTTTTTGCAATTGTACTTTGAGAAACTTTGTTCTTATACTGTTTGACTATTTGTTCACGCAGTTGTGGACAAAGGGGTGTACCTCACCCCATCCTTGTTTGTGAATTACAGAGCATTTCATGGAAGCTGTTTTTATACCCAATCATGGCACCCACCTGTTCCAAATTAGCCTGCACACCTGTGGGATGTTCCAAATAAGTGTTTGATGAGCATTCCTCAACTTTATCGTATGTGGGATGTTCCATATGAGTGTTTGATGAGCATTCCTCAACTTTATCAGTATTTTTTGCCACCTTTCCCAACTTCTTTGTCACGTGTTGCTGGCATCAAATTCTAGTTAATGATTATTTGCAAAAAAAAAATATTTTATGAGTTTTAACATCAAATATGTTGTCTTTGTAGCATATTCAACTGAATATGGCTTGAAAAGGATTTGCAAATCATTGTATTCTGTTTATATTTACATCTAACACAATTTCACAACTCATATGGAAACTGGGTTTGTAATAAAGACACAAATCAACCTCCATATCTGACTTTTATTTTATATGTTTAAGCTCCAAAATCACATTTTCTGTCAAATAGCATCCTCTTATTTGAGCGTTAGCATGTTTTGCAAAGTCGTTTCCAGTTGTGTGTATGTGTGTGTGTGTGTGTGTGTGTGTGTGTGTGTGTGTTTGGTTTAGCAGCAAGTGTGACTCGACGCGTTTGCACTTAGTCAAATACCAAAATGTGCTCTTGGACGCAAATGCACAAACGCATTAAAGTTGATCCGAAACAAAACAATCCGGGAGGATAATTCTAGGTGGAAGTGGACCTCTGGCAGCCCAGAGCACCAAGCACTTACAGTAAAACTGTGTTTTTATTTCAAGAGCGCCACATAAACCTTGTCAGCATTAAATGAGCATCATCCTCATTTAGCTTAGCTTCTGATTTAAGGTCTTTCTGGGTGAGTCACGGCCCAGCTCCGCCCCAAAGGTTCCAGCCTGCTTCTGACGGGCCCAGCGGTCGGGTGGCGGCGGCCCACATTCACCTGCACGTGCACAGTCAGGTGAGAACACTATCATCATCTCCAATGTTTGTTTTGTGACCTCACTAATCCACATCATAACATTATGTCCTGCTGCACAACGCTGCTGGCTTTTGCCATTAAGAAAGCCGCTTGCTTCCATTAAGCTCTTTATGATACATACTGCACACACACACACACACACACACACACACACACACACACGTTCATGCCGTCTTTTTGTCAAACCTCAACTTTCTGAATGAGCATCTTGCTTTGAAAAGTGACTAAAAAGCCATTTAGATCAGGGTTCTCAAACACGCGGCCCGCGGGCCAATTGCGGCCTGCAAGACGTTATTTTCCGGCCCCCACCTTAAAGGGGAACATTATCATATGCAAGATGGCGGCGCCCGGACGGGCTGCGACACTGCGGTGCTCTTGCTAAAGATGCAACATTTGGCGGAAATGCCGGACAGTTCTACAGACTTCATGGCTGGCTCGCATCGTGGTCACTCCGTGATCACGTACGACCGCCAGACACTTCTGGATATGGACACATCGGGCCGTTTTGGACTGATAGACGCGGGCGTGCTAAACATGCTAACTAGCATTGGAATACGTCGGCGGCTACATCCAGCGGCCTGTGAAGCAGCGGAGTCTAGTAGCAGCGGGGGCCGTCTACGGAGCAGACGCCAGCGGTGTGATCGGAAACGCGGATGTCGAGCGGGGCTAAAAACAAAGCAGAAGGCTAATCCCCACAGAACACCACTTCCCTCCACCCTGAAGACGGATTTAGATGGAAAGTGCGAGACTACTGGTCTGGGTAAGGAGTCTGTTAAATTAGAACAAGTTTTTTCTGCTTTGAGTGTTTCAGAGTTGGACATGTGTTTTACTGAGGTGGCTAACTATGATGCGTGCAGTTTATCAAAGCAACAAACAAACAATCGGAAAATCCCCGTTACTGAGGAGGCTAACCATGATGCGTGCAGTTTATCAAAGCAACAATCAAACAATCGGAACATTCCCGTCGTATCAATTCCTAGATATGGTCGTAATTATACTGAATGCACTGGGCATAATAAACACAACATTATTAATATTGCTACTACGGATAATTTGATCAAAAATTCCCTAAAACAGCCCACTACCTATAATATAGGTTTTTTAAACATAAGATCATTGTCTCCCAAAACGTTGTTAGTTAATGATATCATCAGAGACAACAATCTTAACGTCATCGGTCTCAGTGAAACCTGGCTTAAACCAAATGACTTTTTTGCGCTAAATGAGGCATGTCCTCCTAACTTTACACATGCGCATATTGCCCGTCCGCTTAAAAGGGGTGGGGGGGTCGCACTAATATACAACGAAAACTTTAACCTTAGTCCTAACATAAATAATAAATATAAATCGTTTGAGGTGCTTACTATGAGGTCTGTCACACCGCTGCCTCTACACCTGGCTGTTATCTACCGCCCCCCAGGGCCCTATTCGGACTTTATTAATGAATTCTCAGAGTTCGTTGCTGATCTAGTGACACACGCCGATAATATAATCATAATGGGGGACTTTAATATCCATATGAATACCCCATCGGACCCACCGTGCGTAGCGCTCCAGACTATAATTGATAGCTGTGGTCTCACACAAATAATAAATGAACCCACGCATCGCAACGGTAATACGATAGACCTAGTGCTTGTCAAGGGTATCACCGCTTCCAAAGTTACGATACTCCCGTATACTAAAGTACTGTCCGATCATTACCTTATAAAATTCGAGGTTCAGACGCATGTTCGTCAAACTAATAATAATAATAACTGCTATAGCAGCCGCAACATTAATACGGCCACAACGACAGCTCTTGCTGACCTACTGCCCTCGGTAATGGCACCATTCCCAAAGTATGTGGGCTCTATTGATAACCTCACTAACAACTTTAACGACGCCCTGCGCGAAACCATTGATAACATAGCACCGCTAAAGTTAAAAAAGGCTCCAAAAAAGCGCACCCCGTGGTTTACAGAAGAAACTAGAGCTCAGAAATTATTATGCAGAAAGCTGGAACGCAAATGGCGCACGACTAAACTTGAGGTGCACCATCAAGCATTTAGTGATGGTTTAATAACTTATAAACGCATGCTTACCTTAGCTAAAGCTAACTATTACTCAAATCTCATCCACCGCAATAAAAACGATCCTAAATTTTTGTTTAGTACGGTAGCATCGCTAACCCAACAAGGGACTCCTTCCAGTAGCTCCACCCACTCAGCTGATGACTTTATGCAATTCTTTAGTAAGAAAATTGAAGTCATTAGAAAGGAGATTAAAGACAATGCGTCCCAGCTACAACGGGGTTCTATTAACACTGACACGATTGTATATACGGCGGATACTGCCCTCCAAAATAGTTTCTCTCGTTTTGAGGAAATAACATTAGAGGAATTGTTACAACGTGTAAATGGAATAAAACAAACAACATGTTTACTTGACCCTCTTCCAGGGAAACTGATCAAGGAGCTCTTTGTATTATTAGGTCCATCAGTGCTAAATATTATAAACTTATCACTTTCCTCGGGCACTGTTCCCCTAGCATTCAAAAAAGCGGTTATTCATCCTCTTCTTAAAAGACCTAACCTCGATCCTGACCTCATGGTAAACTACCGACCGGTGTCTCACCTTCCCTTTATTTCAAAAATCCTCGAAAAAATTGTTGCGGAGCAGTTAGATGAACACTTAGCGTCTAACAATCTATGTGAAACCTTTCAATCCGGTTTCAGGGCAAATCACTCGACGGAGACAGCCCTCGCAAAAATGACTAATGATCTATTGCTAACGATGGATTCTGATGCGTCATCTATGTTGCTGCTCCTCGATCTTAGCGCTGCTTTCGATACCGTCGATCATAATATTTTATTAGAACGTATCAAAACACGAATTGGTATGTCAGACTTAGCCCTGTCTTGGTTTAACTCTTATCTTACTGATAGGATGCAGTGTGTCTCCCATAACAATGTGACCTCGGACTACGTTAAGGTAACGTGTGGAGTTCCCCAGGGTTCGGTCCTTGGCCCTGCACTCTTCAGCATCTACATGCTGCCGCTAGGTGACATCATACGCAAATACGGTGTTAGCTTTCACTGTTATGCTGATGACACCCAACTCTACATGCCCCTAAAGCTGACCAACACGCCGGATTGTAGTCAGCTGGAGGCGTGTCTTAATGAAATTAAACAATGGATGTCCGCTAACTTTTTGCAACTCAACGCCAAAAAAACGGAAATGCTGATTATCGGTCCTGCTAGACACCGACCTCTATTTAATAATACAACTCTAACATTTGACAACCAAACAATTAAACAAGGCGACACGGTAAAGAATCTGGGTATTATCTTCGACCCAACTCTCTCCTTTGAGGCACACATTAAAAGCGTTACTAAAACGGCCTTCTTTCATCTCCGTAATATCGCTAAAATTCGCTCCATTCTGTCCACTAAAGACGCTGAGATCATTATCCATGCGTTTGTTACGTCTCGCCTCGACTACTGTAACGTATTATTTTCGGGTCTCCCCATGTCTAGCATTAAAAGATTACAGTTGGTACAAAATGCGGCTGCTAGACTTTTGACAAGAACAAGAAAGTTTGATCACATTACGCCTGTACTGGCTCACCTGCACTGGCTTCCTGTGCACTTAAGATGTGACTTTAAGGTTTTACTACTTACGTATAAAATACTACACGGTCTAGCTCCATCCTATCTTGCCGATTGTATTGTACCATATGTCCCGGCAAGAAATCTGCGTTCAAAGGACTCCGGCTTGTTAGTGATTCCCAAAGCCCAAAAAAAGTCTGCGGGCTATAGAGCGTTTTCCGTTCGGGCTCCAGTACTCTGGAATGCCCTCCCGGTAACAGTTCGAGATGCCACCTCAGTAGAAGCATTTAAGTCTCACCTTAAAACTCATTTGTATACTGTAGCCTTTAAATAGACTCCCTTTTTAGACCAGTTGATCTGCTGTTTCTTTTCTTTTTCTTCTATGTCCCACTCTCCCCTGTGGAGGGGGTCCGGTCCGATCCGGTGGCCATGTACTGCTCGCCTGTGTATCGGCTGGGGACATCTCTGCGCTGCTGGTCCGCCTACGCTTGGGATGGTTTCCTGCTGGCTCCGCTGTGAACGGGACTCTCGCTGCTGTGTCTTGGATCCTCTTTGGACTGGACTCTCGCGACTGTGTTGGATCCATTGTGGATTGAACTTTCACAGTATCATGTTAGACCCGCTCGACATCCATTGCTTTCCTCCTCTCTAAGGTTCTCATAGTCATCATTGTCACCGACGTCCCACTGGGTCATTATTGTCACCAATGTCCCACTGGGTGTGAGTTTTCCTACCGAGGATGTCGTGGTGGTTTGTGCAGCCCTTTGAGACACTAGTGATTTAGGGCTATATAAGTAAACATTGATTGATTGATTGATTGATATCAGCAGACCTATGTAAGCGTCAATATATACCTTGATGTTGCAGAAAAAAGACAATATGTTTTTTTAACCGATTTCCAAACTCTAAATGGGTGAATTTTGGCGAACTAAACGCCTTTCTATTATTTGCTCTCGGTAATCAGCTCTTTTATTTTCCATTGTTTCGACTCTTTTCCGTACCTTGGAGACATCATGCCTCGTCGGGGTGTTGTCAGAGGGTGTAACAACACGATCAGGGACGGATTCAAGTTGATTTGCGTAGAGTGTGCATCGATTAGCACGGCATGCTAATCGATGCTAACATGCTACTTAGGCTAGCTGTATGTACATTTGTAGTTATATTTCCATCCAGCGTTTCCCTCCACCCACATGTAATGCCAAACAAACACATTCCATCCATCTTATTTCGCTTATCCGAGGAAGGGTCGCGGGGGCAGCAGCCTAGGCAGGGAAGCCCAGACTTCCCTCTCCCCAGCCACTTCGTCTAGCTTTTACCGAGGGATCCCGAGGCGTTCCCAGCCCAGCCGGGAGACATAGTCTTCCCAACGTGTCCTGGGTCTTCCCCGTGGCCTCCTACCGGTTGGACGTGCCCTAAACACCTCCCTAGGGAGGCGTTCAGGTGGCATCCTGACCAGATGCCCGAACCACCTCATCTGGCTCCTCTCGATGTGGAGGAGCAGCGGCTTTACTTTGAGTTCCAATTTTTACAGTTTGTGCCTCATAATGTGTATAAAATAATAGGTGTATAAATGACACAATATGATACTGCATACTAATTAGGAGTCTTTGTTTGTTTACTTACTACTAAAAGACAAGTTGTCTAGTATGTTCAACATTTCATTTAAGGTCTAAATGACAATAATAAACATATGTTTCATGTACACTAACATTTTTTTGTTACAATGAAGACAATGACTTTTGTTTGTGGTCCCCTTTATTTTGAAAAGTATCAAAATACATTTTGGTACCGGTAACAAAATATTGGTATCTGTCAGGCTTGGACTTGGATTTGGTTTACTCCTTCGATGCAGAGAGGATACGGGACGAGCCAAACGAGAGTGTAAGTCCAAGGTTTATTTGAATACTAAATACAAAAATAATCAAACTAAGGGCGCTCACAAAGAGGTACAAAAACTTGGCTTCAAAAATACAAACAGGAAAACAAAACACCTGCTCTATGGCATGAAAGACGATAAACTATAAACTTAAACTTGCACTGTGGCAGAACTATGAACAACTAAAACAAAAACACTTAGTGTGACCGAAACAAGGGGCATGGATAGCAGGTATTCGTGAAGGCATGAAGCAGAATGCAAATAGCAATGAAATCAAAGTTCCCAGCCTGATGAACAGAAAGAAAATGACTTAAATAGTGGCTGTGATAATCAGGAACAGGTGCGGGACTGAGAGCAGGGGCGTGACAAGGTGGGAACTAATGCGTTGGCATAAAAACAAAAACAAACCAGGAAATGCCAAGACAGAACTTAAATGTCCCAAAAAATAAACATAACCTGACCAAAACCAAAACATAAACTTCCAGGCGTGACAGTATCGGGACAACCCTAAAACACACCCACAATATACTTTCTTGGAGGAAAAAAACATAGAATAATGTTCTGGCTTTGTAAGATCTAAATTATTTTGTTAAGTTTACCTTCTTCAATTTTTTTTGAATGGTATTGTTGGTTTTTTTCATGATAAAAGCATAACGGTTGTTGTGCGAGTTCACTTCCTGTGCCCTATTCCTTGGATTTTACCCACGTCACGTCCGGGTTAGGTCCCGACTGTGGTCAAGCTAGTTCAGTTTTCAATGGCCACTAGGCGCTATTTAGCCTTTCTTAAAGAAAAATGCCATATGCTTGTGTTGTTTTCGGCTTTAAGAATCATTAAAATCGCGAAAAAGATAAACGTTTCTTCAGAGTTCCTCGAGAGATAATAAAAAAGGGCAGATTTTGAAAGATTTTATTAAAAGATGTTGAGAAAAGTATCTCACTCTCCAGTCCAAGGGAGCAGAGTGGAATAATGCAAGAGTTAAAGGTGTATATATATACTTTTAATGTTTGTCATTTCACATTGAAGTATTATCTTGATTGTATTTGTATTTCTTAAACACGTTTGCTATGAGTATTTTGAAAACCACCAACTTGGCGCATCCAAAATAAAAGATTTTAGTTTTTACCAAATACAACAATCATAAATTAATCTTTCAGCACATACACAATGTTGACATCTATAGTTATATTTTGATAAGCAATCATAAAATATATATTTTTGTAGTACACAATGTTGACATCTCTAGATATATTTTGATAAACAATCATAAATGTATCTTTCAGCACATACACAATGTTGACATCTACATTTATATTTTGATAAACAATCATAAAATATATATTTTTGTAGTACACAATGTTGAAATCTATAGTTATATTTTGATAAACAATCATAAATGTATCTTTCAGCACATACACAATGTTGACATCTATAGTTATATTTTGATAAACAATCATAAAATATATATTTTTGTAGTACACAATGTTGACATCTATAGTTATATTTTGATAAACAATCATAAATGTATCTATCAGCACATACACAATGTTGACATCTACAGTTATATTTTGATAAACAATCATAAAATATATATTTTTGTAGTACACAATGTTGACATCTATAGTTATATTTTGATAAACAATCATAAATGAATCTTTCAGCACATACACAATGTTGACATCTACAGTTATATTTTGATAAACAATCATAAATGTATCTTTCAGCACATACACAATGTTGACATCTGCATTTATATTTTGATAAACAATCATAAAATATATATTTTTGTAGTACACAATGTTGACATCTATAGTTATATTTTGATAAACAATCATAAATGAATCTTTCAGCACATACACAATGTTGACATCTACAGTTATATTTTGATAAAAAATCATAAATGTATCTTTCAGCACATACACAATGTTGACATCTACATTTATATTTTGATAAACAATCATAAAATATATATTTTTGTAGTACACAATGTTGAAATCTATAGTTATATTTTGATAAACAATCATAAATGTATCTTTCAGCACATACACAATGTTGACATCTATAGTTATATTTTGATAAACAATCATAAAACATATATTTTTGTAGTACACAATGTTGACATCTATAGTTATATTTTGATAAACAATCATAAATGTATCTATCAGCACATACACAATGTTGACATCTACAGTTATATTTTGATAAAAAATCATAAATTAATCTTTCAGCACATACACAATGTTGACATCAATAGTTATATTTTGATAAACAAGCATAAATGTATCTTTCAGCACATACACAATGTTGACATCTACAGTTATATTTTGATAAAAAAATAATAAATGTATCTTTCAGCACATACACAATGTTGACATCTGCATTTATATTTTGATAAACAATCATAAAATATATATTTTTGTAGTACACAATGTTGACATCTATAGTTATATTTTGATAAACAATCATAAATTAATCTTTCAGCACATACACAATGTTGACATCTGCATTTATATTTTGATAAACAATCATAAAATATATATTTTTGTAGTACACAATGTTGACATTTATAGTTATATTTTGATAAACAATCATAAATCTATCTTTCAGCACATACACAATGTTGACATCTATAGTTATATTTTGATAAACAATCATAAATGTATCTTTCAGCACATACACAATGTTGACAGCTACATTTATATTTTGATAAACAATCATAAAATATATAATTTTGTAGTACACAATGTTGACATCTATAGTTATATTTTGATAAAAAATCATAAATTAATCTTTCAGCACATACACAATGTTGACGTCAATAGTTATATTTTGATAAGCAATCATAAATCTATCTTTCAGCACATACACAATGTTGACATCTACATTTATATTTTGATAAACAATCATAAAACTATCTTTCAGCACATACACAATGTTGACATTTACATTTATATTTTGATAAACAATCATAAAATATATATTTTTGTAGTACACAATGTTGACATCTATAGTTATATTTTGATAAACAATCATAAATTAATCTTTCAGCACATACACAATGTTGACATCTACATTTATATTTTGATAAACAATCATAAAACTATCTTTCAGCACATACACAATGTTGACATTTACATTTATATTTTGATAAACAATCATAAAATATATATTTTTGTAGTACACAATGTTGACATCTATAGTTATATTTTGATAAACAATCATAAATTAATCTTTCAGCACATACACAATGTTGACATCCATAGTTATATTTTGAGCAAGACGGGAAAAAAACACTCCACTCGTAAACGGTACATGCAACAACAACAACAACAACAAACATGGCAATAAATGCAAAGTTAAATGATGAACTACAACTTTACCGCAGCAAAAGGGATGCGTATTTATCCTTAAAAGAGTCTTGATACCAATGTCCTTGGGCCAAACACACACAGAAGTTGTAGTGTCATCTGTTTTGTCCTGTAGAAGGAATAGTTCATATGTCTGGGAACAAGCGACAGATCATCTTTGATATCATTCCACAAAGTATAGGATCTATTCCATTGCATACTTTCATTTTGTTTGTTGCTGATGTTTGCTTTTTACAGGAAGATAGAAGCTTCTTTTGCATTAAGATAGTGTGTGTGCTCCGCTTGCTGTACAACGGCCATCTTGGCTTGGTCCACCAGCATTGCTTTTCAGTTCCAGGAAAAAGTCCCGTGACTGAATCGAAGCGATAGTTCTATCACTGGAGGTTAAGTCTGCGCAATATAGACACTATGCAAAATGAATGATATCATTTTGGCAGATGATAGAGCTTTTAATGCCATCGTTATGTTAGGGTTGGGTGATTTGACTGAAAACTCTTTCACAATATAAGTGTTTTGTATCAGTCAATATCAATAATTATTGATCATTGTTATGACATATCAACAATAAGGAGTAGGAGAAAAATACAGTGGGGCAAAAAAGTATTTAGTCAGCCAGCGATTGTGCAAGTTCTCCCACTTAAAATGATGATAGAGGTCTGTCATTTTCATCATAGGTACACTTCAACTGTGAGAGACAGAATGTGGAAAAAAAATCCAGGAATTCACATTGTAGGAATTTTAAATAATTAATTTGTAAATTATGGTGGAAAATAAGTATTTGGTCAACCATTCAAAGCTCTCACTGATGGAATTTTGGCTCCAAATCTCAGGATACATGGCCCCATTCATTCTTTCCTTAACACGGATCAATCGTCCTGTCCCCTTAGCAGAAAAACAGCCCCAAAGCATGATGTTTCCACCCCCATGCTTCACAGTAGGTATGGTGTTCTTGGGATGCAACTCAGTATTCTTCTTCCTCCAAACACGACGAGTTGAGTTTATACCAAAATGGATACATGGATGATACAGCAGAGGATTGGAAAAATATCATGTGGTCGGATGAAACCAAAATAGAACTTTTTGGTATAAAGTCATCTCGTTTTGATTTTTAGCGTCACAAAATCATTCTTTGGCGTTTTTGTTATTGTTTACAAACTCAGAAAATAGGAGCCAATAGTAGTTTTTGCTTTTCTTTCATTATGTTGCACTCTAATATATTAAACAGAATAAGGAAATCATTCTTATGAATTTATATTTTAAGGTTACAGTTGTGGTCAAACATGTTATCCTTTAAGAAACATTTTAAGACAGTTTTATGTCTGATACTTCCCCTCTAACTGCCGTAAATTCTAGACTTTGCACCCTGCGGCTTATAAAACGGTGCCGCTACTTTTGGGGTATTTTTCTTTGTTGACGGCCATAATGAAAATGCAAAAAAAGAAGCAAATACACTTCAAAGGTGTGTTATTGTTTCCGCTATGGCGCCATATTTTGGATGAGTTTGCTGCAGTGTCCTTTTTTTGTGTGCTTTTAACCGGAAGTAGAAGTGCTGTTTAGTCTTCTACCTGCCCATAACGTTTCTACTCGTATGGATTCTTCATTCGTCTTTGCTAGCAATGTTTGTAAGTTTTACAATGTAACTAAAACTAAAGCGTCCCGTGCGTGATGTATGCAGGCGTGTTCTCATGCATATTTGTACGTGCTATCGTAATGTAATCAAGCAAGCGTTGTTAGCATTAGCAAAAAAGCTAATGTCTGTGTACGTCTTGTTAACTTGCTATGACATTATTTTTGTATTGTTTCAGTTTTGCAAATTCCCCAGTAAATTCACCAAAACGTCACCGTGAAGTTATTGAGTCTGTTTAGCTGATTGGAGAGTTAGTTTGCGCAGCTAGTGGGTTCATGACCATGACTTCTGTTTTGTTTGATAACCCGTTTTACTGCCTTGTTACAGGCATAATTTGGAAACAAATAAGGTATGTAAATAATAGGGGTGTAACGGTACACAAAAATTTCGGTTCGGTACGTACCTCGGTTTAGAGGTCAGGGTTCGGTTCATTTTCGGCACAGTAAGAAAACAACAAAATATAATTTTTTGGGTTATTTATTTACCAAAATTGAAAACAATGGTTTGATCCTTTTAACATTGGGAACACTATAATAATTCTGCCCACGTTAATCCACATTAAACTGCCTCAAGTTGTTGCTTGGATTAAATAAAATGACAACACTTTTCTTCTACATATAAAAAGTGCAACATTAAACAGTTTCAAGTCAACTCATCATGCTTAATTTATTACAGCATTGGGGAAGCCTGTCGTCGATTTTTATTATGTAAATGTTATATTTTTGTCAACATGCGATAGCAGGGACGCTGCCATTCAAAACTAGGCTGCTACATTACTAATGATTAATGTAACTATTGCTGAAAAAATTGTACTATAGCAATAGGAGAGACTATTCTTCCCTGAACACCATGGAGTTCATGTAGGCTTTATGATGCACTTACATTATTATATCACTAGCATACACACACACCGCAAAATGAGCTAACATTACGCTAGAAGTTAATTAGCTTTCACCTCAAGCCAGGACTGCGAGAAAGCTGAGCTGCAGTTTGTTTCTAGAACGCCATCTAGAACGTTGACTGGGAGGTGTTTATTATAATTCGGGTGAGAGTCCGCTGCTCACCTGCCAAACACCTGTCTGCTCGACGTTGAAGCGCTGACTACGCACTGCTGATTGGTTGTTGCCGCTCTGATATCGCACTGCTGATTGGTTGTTGACGCTATATATGTACCCAATCGGATGGTTGTGTGGGTGGGACAATGCTGGGTGCTGTGTAGGAGACCGAGGCAGAATGGAGCTTAGCAGCTTGTTAAGACTTTAACTTAGGCGGCTACTTCATATGTTCGTGTGGAAACTCATTCGGTACACCTCGGAACCGAACCGGAACCCCCGTACCGAAACGGTTTAATACAAATAGACGTACCGTTACAGCCCTAGTAAATAAACATTTACAAAGTCTTTCTGTGTAAATGACTCATTTTACAACGTCTATATCTGCAGCTTATTGTCCGGTGCGACCAGTATATGGAAACATTTATATTTTGTCCTAAAATGTAGTGGTGCGGCTCATATACTGGTGCTATCAATAGTTCAAAAAATGCGGTACTTGTAATTTCTTAGTTGTTCAGACAGCAATGTTTTTATGCAAGTTTATCCGCTTGGGATGGTTTCCTGCTGGCTCCGCTATGAACGGGACTCTCGCTGCTGTGTTGGATCCGCTTTGGACTGGACTCTCACGACTGTGTTGGATCCATTGTGGATTGAACTTTCACAGTATCATGTTAGACCCGCTCGACATCCATTGCTTTCCTCCTCTCCAAGGTTCTCATAGTCATCATTGTCACCGACGTCCCACTGGGTGTGAGTTTTTCCTTGCCCTTATGTGGGCCTACCGAGGATGTGGTAGTGGTTTGTGCAGCCCTTTGAGACACTAGTGATTTAGGGCTATATAAGTAAACATTGATTGATTGATTGATTGATATATTGGGGTATGTTGTTTCTTAATGGGGAAATACGTTAATGTCTCTTGTTTCCATGTTGGCATTTAAGTTAGCTAGCGAGCAACTGTGAGTTGATCAAAGTGTGGTTACCAATCACGGCTTTACAATCATTTGAATGAAAAACCTTTGAATACTGACTTTCAGAAGTTTTACCGCAGTTTTGTTAGTTATTAATACTGTTTAGTGTTTGTCATTACGTCCTTTTTGATGTAGTTTGCGTTCCATTTCAATTCAACATCGTGTTTAATAATATTATTTTTTCAAAAAAGGCGCAAGTTTTGTTTGAAACAAAATATATTTGCCATGGTCTGAGAACGGAGCCCAGAGGGACACCGCTCTGGTTGCAACGAGGAGAAATCAGGAGTAAAAATTGTACGGTTTCAGGTATGCAAGTTTTATTTCTGTAACCTGAGTCCCACGTGACAGTGTCGTCTTCCCGGAGAAGTTGCGTCAGGTCATCCCGAGCCCAGCCGTGAAACCCGACGCCCGTTCGTCCGCCCTTAATGGCCGCCTTAATGTGCGTGATGATGTCTGGTCTACAGGCTGAGGTTAAAAAGTTATCTAGAGGCCAATGTTGCCGCTGCTCTTTGGCCTCCAGGAACCAGAAACTGGATCCTGTGTCCATTATGTGCTCGTTGGACTGGTGAAGATCTGCTTTTTACTGTGAAGGCTTGGACAAAAAGAGGCTCATTTTACACCCTGGCGGGGAAATGGAGTGGTAATGCAAGCTAGGAACAAAGACAGGAGGAACCCCCCTTCAACACTGGAGCTGATCACTTCTAACAAGTCACACTTTCTGGCTTTGGAGCATAGACTCTTTACAGCTGCACTCCTAATGCTAGTAATGGAGCACAGGAGGTCATAAGTACAAGTTCTGTTTCTGCAACCAGGGATGTGCCATACCACCCAGTTTCTTGCTGAGCCGATACAGAGTAAAATTCAAGCTGGTATCGGCAATACCGATCTGATACTTTGTGCAAAAATACCTCATGTGTCTGGTAAAGTTCAATAAGTTGTGTACTTCGGGAAAAACAAACCCTGTTTCCATATGAGTTGGGAAATTGTGTTAGATGTAAATATAAACAGAATACAATGATTTGCAAATCCTTTTCAAGCCATATTCAGTTGAATATGCTACAAAGACAACATATCAATCAATCAATCAATCAATGTTTACTTATATAGCCCTAAATCACTAGTGTCTCAAAGGGCTGCACAAACCACTACGACATCCTCGGTAGGCCCACATAAGGGCAAGGAAAACTCACACCCAGTGGGACGTCGGTGACAATGATGACTATGAGAACCTTGGAGAGGAGGAAAGCAATGGATGTCGAGCGGGTCTAACATGATACTGTGAAAGTTCAATCCACAATGGATACAACACAGTCGCGAGAGTCCAGTCCAAAGAGGATCCAAGACACAGCAGCGAGAGTCCCGTTCACAGCGGAACCAGCAGGAAACCATCCCAAGCGGAGGCGGATCAGCAGCGCAGAGATGTCCCCAGCCGATATACAGGCGAGCAGTACATGGCCACCGGATCGGACCGGACCCCCTCCACACGGGAGAGTGGGACATAGAAGAAAAAGAAAAGAAACGGCAGATCAACTGGTCTAAAAAGGGAGTCTATTTAAAGGCTAGAGTATACAAATGAGTTTTAAGGTGAGACTTAAATGCTTCTACTGAGGTGGCATCTCGAACTGTTACCGGGAGGGCATTCCAGAGTACTGGAGCCCGAACGGAAAATGCTCTATAGCCCGCAGACTTTTTTTGGGTTTTGGGAATCACTAATAAGCCGGAGTCCTTTGAACGCAGATTTCTTGCCGGGACATATGGTACAATACAATCGGCAAGATAGGATGGAGCTAGACCGTGTAGTATTTTATACGTAAGTAGTAAAACCTTAAAGTCACATCTTAAGGTGATGTTCAAACTGATAAACATTTTTTTGTTGTTGCAAATAATCATCCATCCATCCCATCCATTTTCTACCGCTTATTCCCTTTTGGGGTCGCGGGGGGGCGCTGGCGCCTATCTCAGCTACAATCTGGCGGAAGGCGGGGTACACCCTGGACAAGTCGCCACCTCATCACAGGGCCAACACAGATAGACAGACAACATTCACACACTAGGGACCATTTAGTGTTGCCAATCAACCTATCCCCAGGTGCATGTCTTTGGAAGTGGGAGGGGCCTATCCCCAGGTGCATGTCTTTGGAAGTGGGAGGGGCCTATCCCCAGGTGCATGTCTTTGGAAGTGGGAGGAAGCCGGAGTACCCGGAGGGAACCCACGCATTCACGGGGAGAACATGCAAACTCCACACAGAAAGATCCCGAGCCTGGATTTGAACCCAGGACTGCAGGACCTTCGTATTGTGAGGCAGACGCACTAACCCCTCTGCCACCGTGAAGCCGCAAATAATCATTAACTTTAGAATTTGATGCCAGCAACACGTGACAAAGAAGTTTGGGAAAGGTGGCAATAAATACTGATAAAGTTGAGAAATGCTCATCAAACACTTATTTGGAACATCCCACAGGTGTGCAGGCTAATTGGGAACAGGTGGGTGCCATGATTGGGTATAAAAGCAGCTTCCATGAAATGCTCAGTCTTTCACAAGAAAGGATGGGGCGAGGTACACCCCTTTGTCCACAACTGCGTGAGCAAATAGTCAAACAGTTTAAGAACAACATTTCTCAAAGTGCAATTGCAAGAAATTTAGGGATTTCAACATCTACGCTCCAAAATGTCATCAAAAAGTTGAGAGAATCTGGAGAAATCACTCCACGTAAGCAGCATGGCCGGAAACCAACTTTAAATGACCGTGACCTTCCATCCCTCAGACGGCACTGTATCAAAAACCAACGTCAATCTATAAAGGATATCACCACATGGGCTCAGGAACACTTCAGAAAACCACTGTCACTAAATACAGTTGGTCGCTACATCTGTAAGTGCAAGTTAAAGTTCTACTATGCAAAGCGAAAGCTATTTATCAACAACATCCAGAAACCCGGCCGGCTTCTCTGGGCCCGAGATCATTTAAGATTCACCGATGCAAAGTGGAAAAGTGTTCTGTGGTCTGACGAGTCCACATTTCAAATTTTTGGGGGAAATATTCGACATTGTGTCATCCGGATCAAAGGGGAAGTGAATCATCCAGACTGTTATCGACGCAAAGTTCAAAAGCCAGCATGTGTGATGGTATGGGGGTGCATTAGTGGCCAAGGCATGGGTAACTTACACATCTGTGAAGGCACTATTAATGCTGAAAGGTACATACAGGTTTTGGAACACCATATGCTGCCATCTAAGAGCCGTCTCTGGCATGGACGCCCCTGCTTATTTCAGCAAGACAATGCTAAGCTACATTCAGCACGTGTTACAACAGCATGGCTTCATAAAAAAAGAGTGCGGGTACTTTCCTGGCCCACCTGCAGTCCAGACCTGTCTCCCATGGAAAATGTGTGGCGCATTATGAAGCGTAAAATAGGACAGCGGAGACCCCGGACTGTTGAAGGACTGAAGCTCTACATAAAACAAGAATGGGAAAGAATTCCACTTTCAAAGCTTCAACAATTAGTTTCCTCAGTTCCCAAACGTTTATTGAGTGTTGTTAAAAGAAAAGGTGATGTAACACAGTGGTGAACATGCCCTTTCCCAACTACTTTGGCACGTGTTGCAGCCATGAAATTCTAAGTTAATTATTATTTACATTATTTAATGATTTGCAAATCATTGTATTCCGTTTTTTATTTACATCTAACACAATTTCCCAACTCATAAGGAAACAGGGTTTGTAGTCTTCAAATGAAGAAATGTCAAAAATGATGGCGTTACTGCGCACTGAACGTGTTTTCTTATTTATCCATCCATCCATTTTCTACCGCTTATTCCCTTTTGGGGTCGTGGGGGGCGCTGGCGCCTATCTCAGCTACAATCGGGCAGAAGGCGGGGTACACCCTGGACAAGTCGCCACCTCATCGCAGGGCCGTTTTCTTATTTATATTTAAATCAATTCAAATAGCCTACAATAAATGATACATGCAGTTGATTTTAATGATACCTTGTGATCCTTGCGATGGGGACGGCGTGGCGCTGTTAGGGGGTGTGGCCGTGCCAGCAATCTGAGGGTTCCTGGTTCGATCCCCACCTTCTACCAACCTCGTCACGTCCGTTGTGTCCTGAGCAAGACACTTCACCCTTGCTCCTGATGGGTGCTGGTTAGTGCCTTGCATGGCAGCTCCCTCCATCAGTGTGTGAATGTGTGTGTGAATGTGGAAGTAGTGTCAAAGCGCTTTGAGTACCTTGATGGTGAAAAAAAAACATACAATACTGGTATAACCCATTTACCATTTTAATTGCCAGTCATTTTTTTGAAAGGGGAACTGCACCTTTTTTTTTTTTAAATTTGCCTGTTCACAATCATTATGAAAGATGGATGTTTTTTTTAATGCATTCTAAATATTGAATAAATACGATGAAAAGTCTGCTTACAATGGAGCACACAGGAGCCACTTTATTCTGCTTATAAAATAACACCTCCATTAAGGTTTTATGTACAAAAGCAGTGAAGTTGTCACGTTGTGTGAATGGTAAATAAAAAGAGAATCCAAGGATTTGCAAATCCTTTTCAACTTATATTCAATTGAATAGACAAGATATTTCATGTTCACAATGACAAAACTTCATCTTTTTTTCAAATAATCATGAACTTAGATTTTAATGGCAGCAACACATTGCAAAAAAGTTGTCAGAGGAGCATTTTTACCAGTGTGTTACATGGCCTTTCCTTTAAAAAACACGTAGTGTTTTTTTTAATTTTTGAAGTGGAATTTTTTCCCATTCTTACTTGATGTACAACTTAAGTTGTTCAACATATATTTTAGCCTTCACACATTTTCAATGTCTGGACTACAGGCAGGCCAGTCTAGTACTCGCACTCTTTTGCTATGAAACCACGCTGTTATAACACGTGGTTTGGCATTGTCTTGCTGAAATAAGCAGGGGCGTCCATGATAACGTTGCTTGGATTGCTCCAAAAGCTGTATGTACCTTTCAGCATTAATGTTGCCTTCATTTTTTATGAAGCCATGCTGTTGTAACACGTACTGCATGTGGCTTAGCATTGTCTTGCTGAAATAAGCAGGGGCGTCCATGCCAAAGACGGCGCTTAGATGGCAGCATATGGTGTTCCAAAACCTGTATGTACCTTTCAGCATTAATAGTGCCTTCACAGATGTGTAAGTTACCCATGCCTTGGCCACTAATACACCCCCATACCATCACACATGCTGCCTTTTGCACTTTGTACCAAGGACAGTCCGGATGGTTCCTTTTCCTCTTTAGTCCGGAGGACACCAAGTCCATAGTTTTCAAAAACATTTTGAAATGTGGACTTGTCAGACCACAGAACAGTTTTACACTTTGCATTAGTACATCTTAGATGAGCTTGGGCCCAGCAAAGCGTTTCTGGGTGTTGTTGATAAATGGCTTCGGCTTTGCATAGTAGAGTTTTAACTTGCACTTACATATGTAGCGACCGACTATAGTTACTGACAGTGGTTTTCTGATATGTTCCTGAGCCCATGTGGTGATATCCTTTACACACTGATGTCGGCGTAATATCACGGCTTACTTAATTTCTCCAGATTCTCTGAACCTTTTGATGATGCTACGGAGCGTAGATGGTGAAATCCATAACTTCCTTCCATTAGCTGGTTGTGAAATGTTGTTCTTAAACAATTTACTCAGGCATTTGTTGACAAAAGTGGTGACCCTCGCCTTGTCCTTGTTTGTGAACAACTGAGCATTTCTTGGAAGCTGCTTTTATTCCTCCCAATCACGCCAGTCAAAGTCTCACTGTCATTGCCCACGTGTGCGTTGAAGTCCCCCATCAAGACTATGGAATCCACTGCCCCATACAAGGTATCCAAGAAGGCCGAATACTCTGAACTCTTGTTTGGTGCTTAGCACAAACAACCGACCCGACAGGCGACCCTCTCGTCCACTGGGGTGAATTTCAACATACAGGCACTCAGCCGGGGACTCGTGAGTATCCCCACACCCGCCTGAGCTCTCACACTGTGAGCAACTCCAGATGTGAACAAGATCCACCCCTTGTCTAGGATTGTGGTTTCAGAGCCCTTGCAATGCGTAGAGCTAAGCACCACCAGATCCAACCGGTAGCGCTCCACCTCCCGCACCAGTTCAGGCTCCTTCCCCAGTAGAGACGTTCCACATCCTAAAAGTCAGCCTCTACTGTCCTGAATTAGTCCTATGGAGCCTCCACTTTCCCTGCCATCCCAGTAGCAGCGCACCCGACCCCACTGGTTCCGACTGCGCACGTGGCGGAGAGGATGGTGTGTCCAAGTAACTTCTTCGGCCAAGTTCCATGGCTAGCCCAGCCACGAGGCGCTCGCTGACGAACCCTGCCTCCGGGCGTAGCTCCGGAGGAGGGCCCGGGGCTTCCTCCAGGCTGGGTACTGCATCTTCTTTTTGTGTTTTCCATGGAGGGTATCGTATCCCTGATGGGGGGACGTTCTGGTGCTACATCTTGCCGATGGGTGTCCCGGAACTATGTAAGGCAGGGGGGTTCAACACCCTGAGGCTTTATACAAGCCCGCATACCACATATCTGAGCGGTGGATTGTTTTTGGACTTCTGTGCTAGTCATGGACTTGCAATAACAAACACCATGTTCAAGCATAAGGATGCTCATAGGTGTACCTGGTACCAGAGCACCCTAGGCCAAAGATCAATGATCGATTTTGTAATCGTATCAGCCGATCTGAGGCCGTATGTTTTGGACGCTCGGGTGAAGAGACGGGATGAACTCTCAACTGATCACCATCTGGTGGTGAGTTGGGTCACATGGTGGGGGGAAACCTCTGGATAGACCTGGCAAACCCAAGCGTGTAGTGCGGGTGAACTGGGAACGTTTCGAAGATTCTTCTGTCTGGAGGGACTTCTCTGCCATCCCTGTGGAAGTTAGGGACATTGAACAGGAATGGGCAATGTTCAAAGCCTCTATTGCTAAAGCTGTAGATGCAAGCTGTGGCCTGAAGGTCTTAGGTGCCTCAAGTGCGGTAACCCTCGAACACCCTGGTGGACATCGGTGGTCAGGGAAGCCGTCCGACTGAAGAAGGAGTCCCACTGCGGTAGATCCGGTGGCCATGTACTACTTGCCTGTGTATCGGCTGGGGACATCTCTGCGATGCTGATCCGCCTCCGCTTGGGATGGTTTCCTGCTGGCTCCGCTGTGAACGGGACTCTCGCTGCTGTGTTGGATCCGCTTTGGACTGGACTCTCGCGACTGTGTTGGATCCATTGTGGATTGAACTTTCACAGTATCATGTTAGACCCGCTCGACATCCATTGCTTTCCTCCTCTCTAAGGTTCTCATAGTCATCATTGTCACCGACGTCCCACTGGGTCATTATTGTCACCGACGTCCCACTGGGTGTGAGTTTTCCTTGCCCTTATGTGGGCCTACTGAGGATGTCGTGGTGGTTTGTGCAGCCCTTTGAGACACTAGTGATTTAGGGCTATATAAGTAAACATTGATTGATTGATTGATGTTATCCCAGGGGACTCTGGAGGCGGTTCGAGGTACCGACAAGCCTAAAAGTCTAAAGATTTTTGTGTGTATGAGTACTTTTTGAGGACATTCAACAATACCGCCATAATAATAACCGTGATATGACATTTCTTATATCTTGACAGTCCGATCTTACAGGATCCATTGTGTCATTGGCTGCACTAACTTTTGGCTCGGAGGCTCTTAACCCACATTTTTTAGCCTAAAAATGAGCCGAGATACAGTTAAAATCTTGAAGAACTCTTACAACGGCGCCCTCGTTTTCCGAAGTACGGTGGCGCTCAACATCAAACTGTTCTGCACACAAACAACCCCGGTGAATAAACTAGTCAGCATTTTTACTTGTCGTATTCACAGCCATCTCTCCTTCTCCGTGGGAAAAAAAACACTATTTTTCTTTATCTGCTGAAGAATGTGGGAACAATAATGAGACATTAAGTGGTACTCTCATCACTCCTGGAGTAAGTGCACACGCTGAAAGCTCCTGTTACACACACACACACACACACACACACACACACACACACACACACCATCAGTGTCCGGTGAGTCACCGTGCATGGACATGTGATAGAACAGGTTTTTTTAAAGGTCCCATCTGAGCGTTCCCACTCTGTGTTGCTACCTGCTGCTGCCATTAAGGGGGGGGGTATGTGTCAATCCCCCCCCTAAGAACAGCAAAAGGTCACCAAATGCTCTTGTTTATTAGCACACCCCCAAGCCCTCCCGTGGATTAGCTTGAAGTGCGCTCCTGCATCTTGAAGTATTATTTTGTACAGAATAAGTCTGCAACTACGGTATTTTGCGGACTATAAATCGCAGTTTTTTTCATAGTTTGGCCGGGGGTGCGACATATACTCCGGAGCGACTTGTGTGTGAAATTATTAACACATTACTGTAAAATATCCAATAGTATTATTTATCTCATTCGCGGAAGAGACGAAGAACATGTCAGCAATCGTCACACACACGTCAACCAATAAGAATTTGGCGGGGGAGGGTCATGGCAGAAGTGCATTGTGGGTCATGGGATGCTAACTGCTAACTGCTATATGCTACTTTCAAAGCTTCAACAATTAGTTTCCTCAGTTCCCAAACGTTTGAGTGTTGTTAAAAGAAAAGGTGATGTAACACAGTTGTGAACATGCCCTTTCCCAACTACTTTGGCATGTGTTACAGCCATGTAATTCTAAGTTAATTATTATTTGCAAACAAAAATAAAGTTTGTGAGTTTGGACATCGGGTTTGTTGTCTTTGTAGCGTGTTCAACCGAATGTGGGTTGAAGGTGATTTGCGGATCATTGTGTTCCGTTTGTGTTTGCATCTGACACCGTTACCCAACTCATATGGAAACGGGGTTTGTAGATCAATCAATCAATCAATCAATGTTTACTTATATAGCCCTAAATCACTAGTGTCTCAAAGGGCTGCACAAACCACCACGACATCCTCGGTAGGCCCACATAAGGGCAAGGAAAACTCACACCCAGTGGGACATCGGTGACAATAATGATCCAGTGGGACGTCTGTGACAATAATGATTATGAGAACCTTAGAGAGGAGGAAAGCAATGGATGTCGAGCGGGTCTAACATGATACTGTGAAAGTTCAATCCACAATGGATCCAACACAGTCGCGAGAGTCCAGTCCAAAGCGGGTCCAACTCAGCAGCGAGAGTCCCGTTCACAGCGGAGCCAGCAGGAAACCATCACAAGCGGAGGCGGATCAGCAGCGCAGAGATGTCGAGGCGGATCAGCAGCGCAGAGATGTCCCCAGCCGATACACAGGCGAGCAGTACATGGCCACCGGATCGGACCGGACCCCCTCCACAAGGGAGAGTGGGACATAGAAGAAAAAGAAAAGAAACAGCAGATCAACTGGTCTAAAAAGGGAGTCTATTTAAAGGCTAGAGTATACAAATGAGTTTTAAGGTGAGACTTAAATGCTTCTACTGAGGTGGCATCTCGAACTGTTACCGGGAGGGCATTCCAGAGTACTGGAGCCATTGGCTTTCACTATGTAAAGCGCTTTGAGTCACTAGAGAAAAGCGCTATATAAATATAATTCACTTCACTTCACTGCTGTAGCTATTAAAATGGATAATTTCAACGTTGGCGGTAACTTAAAAAAACTGAGAAGGGCTGAACAAAAATGGCAGCGAAAAGGAGATCATGTAGTGCAGATTACAAGCTGGATGTAGTGAAAAATGCAGCAGAAAACGACAAGAGGAAGTGGCGCATACCTTTGGAGTTGGCAGAGTTGTTTAGAAGTGACATCGAGGAAGAAGATTTCATGGGGTTTATGGATTAGGAGTGACAGATTGTTTGGTAAAGGTATAGCACAGGGGTGCCCACACTTTTTCTGCAGGCGAGCTACTTTTCAATTGACCAACTGGAGGGGATCTACCTCATTTATATATATCATTTATATTTATTTATTTATGAAAGAGACATTTTTGTAAACAATTTAAATGTGTTTAATGATAATACAAGCATGTGTAACACATATAGATGTCTTTCTTTCACAAAGACAAGAATATAAGTTGGTGTATTACCTGATTCTGATGACTTGCATTGATTGGAATCAGACAGTAATGATGATAACGCCCACATTTTCAAATGGAGGAGAAAAGAAGTTGTCCTTTCTGTACAATACCACATGAAAGTGGTTGGTTTTTGGCATCTCATTCATCCAGCTTCCATACACTTTACAAGAAAAACATTGGCGGCAAATTCCGTAGCTTGCTTGATTGACATTCACGGCACCGGAGGGTCTTGTGAGATGACGCTGGCTGCTGCCAGTTCATTATTAGGAAAAAATGACAGAGAGGAAGGCGAGAAACACTTTTTATTTCAACAGACTTTCGCGCCGTCCCTTCCGTCAAAACTCTAAAGGCCGACTGCACATTTCCTATCTTCACAATAAAAGCCCTGCTTCATGCTGCCTGCGCTAACAAAATAAGAGTCTCAGAAAGCTGGCGTGCACAAGTGATGTGCACGCCAGCTTTCTGAGGGATCGCTTGTGCACGCCAGTTTTCCGAGACTCTGTATTTAGTTAGCGCAGGCAGCATGAAGCAGGGCTTTTATTGTGAAGATAGGAAATGTGCAGTCGGCCTTTAGAGTTTTGACGGAAGGTACGGCGCGAGAGTCTGTTGAAATAAAAAGTGTTTCTGGCCTTCCTCTCGGTCATATTTTCATAATAATGATCTTGCAGCAGCCAGCGTCATCTCACAAGACCCTCCGGTACCGTGAATGTCATTTAAGTGACGTCTTGGTGAAGATTGATGATCACTCATTTTTAGGTCCATTTTTTTTAAAAGCCTGGCTGGAGATGGACTGACACACCCCCCGCGGTCCACTGGTAGCTCGCCATCGACGTAATGGGCACCCCTGGTCTAGCATGTTCTATATGTTATAGTTATTTGAATGACTCTTACCATAATATGTTAGGTTAACATAGCAGTTGGTTATTTATGCCTCATATAACCTACACTTATTCAGCCTGTTGTTCACTATTCTTTATTTATTTTAAATTGCCTTTCAAATGTCTATTCTTGGTGTTGGATTTTCTCTAATAAATTTCCCCCGAAAAATGCGACTTATACTCCAGTGCGACTTATATATGTTTTTTCCCCTTCTTTATTATACGACTTATACTCAGGAGCGACTTACAGTATAATCCCAAAAATACGGTAACAACTATTTTGATCTTCAACCATTATCTTTACCATTATTCCACTAATTGGATAATAAAGTGTACACATATTCATTGGCTCTATTTTTTCCATTGACTTCTAAATTGAGCTTAACTCGTTTTAAGCATTTGCTTTCAATCAATAAATCAATTATTTATATAGCCCTAAATCACGAGTGTCTCAAAGGGCTGCACAAGCCACAAGGACATCCTCGGTTCAGATCCCAGAAGCAACAAAGATGACTAGTTTGTTCATAAATATTTATTTATACTGTAACTGTGCTGCCTTTTTCTGTGTTAAAAGTAAAACGATTATTAAAATGTATTCATTACAAAGAAATGAAAGGGAAAGTGCTAAAAAAATAATTAACCTTCTTTATGTATTAAAGCAGTGGTTCTCAACCTTTTTTCAGTGATGTACCCCCTGTGAACATGTTTTTAATTCAAGTACCCCCTAATCAGAGCAAAGCATTTTTGTTTGAAAAAAAGAGATAAAGAAGTAAAATACAGCACTATGTCATCAGTTTCTGATTTATTAAATTGTATAACAGTGCAAAATATTGCTCATTTGTAGTGGTCTTTCTTGAACTATTTGGAAAAAAGATGTAAAAATAACTAGAAAGTTGTTGAAAAATAAACAAGTGATTCAATTATAAATAAAGATTTCTCCACATAGAAGTAATCATCAACTTAATTAAAGTGCCCTCTTTGGGGATTGTAATAGAGATCCATCTGGATTCATCAACTTAATTGTGAATTTCTTCACAAAAAAAGATATCTTTAACATCAATATTTATAGAACATGTCCACAAAAACTCTAGCTGTCAACACTGAATATTGCATTGTTGCATTTCTTTTCACAGTTTATGAACTTACATTTATATTTTGTTGAAGTAATATTCAATAAATATATTTATAAAGGATTTTTGAATTGTTGCTATTTTTAGAATATTTTTGAAAAATCTCACGTACCCCTTACCATACCTTCAAGTACCCCCAGGGGTACGCGTACCCCCATACGCTTTTGATTTTATCAGCCTTCAAAGAACCGCTGTGCTGAAAACCATTTCAAAGATGGCTGCCGTGCGCAGACGCAGTCAGGGAGACATTTTTTTTTCCCGTTTTTTTCCCGAACCGTCTGCTGCTGGTGCGCACGCACCAACATTCGTGAGGGAAGGGCTATGATCGTCTATACCAAGATGGCTGCCAGGTGTCGTAGCTAAGCCGGTATGTTGTAAAGTTGTCGTTTGCCTGCATATGGTAAAAACAACCGTCCAACATTTATAGGTGCCGACCATCAGGGCCCGGTTGCGATGAGAGAGTGTGTCGATGTTAAGATTTTACGCCGAGTTGGTAGGTCTATCTGTTTGCTAATAGTAGCTACTAGCCGTACCCATGTATTTTCAATGGGCGGTTAGCATTGGGTTTTAATCCCGTTTCTTCCAATGTTTCAGCTCTGATTGAATTTCTTTATATGTCGAGTCTTTATTTTGGGTACTTACATATGGTGCCTGACTGTTGTGGCGTTTTATGGCCATCTGCACTTTTTATGCGCCGAGTTGGTAGGTCTATCTGTTTGCTAACAGTAGCTACTAGCCGTACCCATGTATTTTCATTCTAACTTATATCTGTCAGTAGACACGTTATGGAAGATAAATACTACAACATTTATAATACTAAGTAGTGTATAGTTGTAACTTATATCTGTCAGTAGACACGTTATGGAAGATAAAAACTACAACATTTATAATACAAAGTAGTGAATAGTTCTAACTTATATCTGTCAGTAGACACGTTAGGGAAGGTAAAAACTACAACATTTATAATATGAAGTAGTTCTAACTTATATCTGTGAGTAGATACGTTATGGAAGGTAAAAACTACAACATTTATGATAGAAAGTAGTGAATAATTCTAACTTATTTCTGTCAGTAGACACGTTATGGAAGATAAAAAGTACAACATTTATAATAGGAAGTAGTTCTAACTTATATCTGTGAGTAGATACGTTATGGAAGGTAAAAACTACAACATTTATAATATGAAGTAGTTCTAACTTATATCTGTGAGTAGATACGTTATGGAAGGTAAAAACTACAACATTTATAATATGAAGTAGTTCTAACTTATATCTGTGAGTAGGTACGTTATGGAAGGTAAAAACTACAACATTTATAATAGGAAGTAGTGAATAGTTCTAACTTATATCTGTCAGTAGACACGTTATGGAAGATAAAAAGTACAACATTTATAATAGGAAGTAGTTCTAACTTATATCTGTGAGTAGATACGTTATGGAAGGTAAAAACTACAACATTTATAATAGGAAGTAGTGAATAGTTCTAATTTATTTCTGTCAGTAGACACGTTATGGAAGATAAAAAGTACAACATTTATAATAGGAAGTAGTTCTAACTTATATCTGTGAGTAGATACGTTATGGAAGGTAAAAACTACAATATTTATAATAAAAAGTAGTGTGTTGTTCTAACTTATATCTGTCAGTAGACACGTTATGGAAGATAAAAACTACAAAATTTGTAATACTAAGTAGTTCTAACTTATATCTGTCAGTAGACACGTCATGGAAGATAAAAACTACAACATTTATAATAAAAAGTAGTGTATAGTTCTAACTTATATCTGTCAGTAGACACGTTATGGAAGATCCATCCATCCATCCATTTTCTACCGCTTATTCTGGCGCCTATCTCAGCTACAATCGGGCGGAAGGCGGGGTACAAGATAAAAACTACAATATGATACAAAGTAGTGTGTTGTTCTAACTTATATCTGTCAGTAGACACGTCATGGAAGATAAAAACTACAACATTTATAATAGGAAGTAGTTCTAACTTATATCTGTGAGTAGATACGTTATGGAAGGTAAAAACTACAATATAATACAAAGTAGTGAATAGTTCTAACTTATATCTGTCAGTAGACACGTTAGGAAAGGTAAAAACTACAATATAATAGAAAGTAGTGTGTTGTTCTAACTTATATCTGGGAAGCCCAGACTTCCCTCTCCTCAGCCACTCCTGTCCATCGCTGCTTGCAGCTTTAATGTTATATATTAAAATCATTTGGAAGAACCACTTGGCTTACTGGCGGCATAGCATCATTGTCATCGCCATGACAACCACCTCCGACCCAAAACAACATTGCCCAATAACAAATGATGTAAATCAGGAATAATCCGTTCCGGTGTCAAGCTTTATAGGTAGGTTGACTTCTTAGCATTTTGTTCCGGGAATAATTGTGTGACTCTCACAGCACATTTTACACTGAGGACCGGAGACGGAACGTTCTAGTTTCATGTGTGGTGACCAGCAGAACTGAGAAAAGTAGGATTCAGCACACAAGACACCCCACTGTGTGCTTTGGCTCCGTCTTTGCAATTAGAATCGGTTATGCATATGATCTCCTTGCCCGTGACACACACACACACACACACACACACACACAGAGGAGTGAAATGACACCTGTCCACAATGATTACAAATGCTATGCTAACACCTGCCCTAGCTACAGTGATGATGCATTCACTTCCATATCTTCTTTCTGGCAGGAAGTGTGGATCTTTTAAAGGCGGAAGTCAATCTCAGGACAGTGGTAACTTGGCGGAGGTGTTGGGGAAGTCATCTGTGAGACTGTCACGTGGCTAAAAGGTAATAATGACATACCGTATTTCCTTGAATTACCACCGGGTATATAGTATACCCCTGCCTAGAATTACTGCCAAGTCAAACTCGTTTCTCAAAATAATTAGCGCATGCTTAGCATTACCGCCAAATCAGGATTAACGCCGGGTCAAACTCGTTTCTCAAAATTTTATTTTTATTAGCGCATGTCTAGAATTTCCGCCGGGTCAAACTCGTTTCGCCAAATAATTAACACATGCCTAGAATTTCCACCGGGTCAAACTCGTCACGTCACGAGTGACACTTCACCTGTCATCATTTTCAAAATGGAGGAGGCTGATTTCAATTATTTGAAATCGCATAAAGGGAAGAAGATTAAGAGTTATTCAGTAGGATTTAAGGTCCAAGCTATTGAATATGCTGAAAAGAACAATAAGCAGCTATGTTTTATTAATATACCATAGCTGCGTGTGTCACATATGAGTCATTAAATGACTCCCGCCTCCTGGTGGTAGAGGGCGCTAGTGATCCTTCTTGCGACTACTCGGCTGCAGAAGAAGTGACAACAAGCAGAGATCGTTTATTTTTTCCTCTCGCTTGCACTTTTAACATGGAGGATTACATATCTAAAATAAAACTGTTTTCTAAACTGGACTTTCAATGGAAGCAGGAGGTAATAAAGGAAGAACTTAAAACTGAAGAAAGATAGGGAAGACTTCTATAAAGCAGTTATCGATGCTTTTGATCAGAAGGAACTGCGCAGGGACTTCATTTCTAAGTAAAGGTAAGACCATATTAACGTTTTTATTCATTAAATGTGCTTTTCATGATGGTATCCTTACATCACACTCAAATTTATAAGCGCGGGCCTAAATTTACCGCATGCCTTTGGTAAGCGCCGGAGTGAGAAGAGGTTTTAAAAGCACCCCCTGAAACCCCAAAAGGGACAAGCGGTAAAAAATGGACGGATGGGGTTTTAAAAAAAACTTGCACCTCAGTTGCCAAATTTTTACTGTAAAATGTGTGGTATTATTACTGTCAAAGGGAAAAACAGTAGCAATGTTTTTATGGTCAAAAACTGTCAGCTAAGTTGTCAGAATTGTACTTTAAAATTGGTGGTGTTTTTGACAGCATATTATAGTAAATGGAAAAACAATACTGCCTATTTTTTACCGTGAAATCTACGGTTATTGTTTTTATAGTGCATTGCTGTTTTTATACCATTAAATATGTCCAATAAATGTTTTAAACCATTAAATATGTCAAATAACTTTTTATACCATTAAATATGTCCAATAAATGTTTTAAACCATTAAATATGTCAAATAACTTTTTATACCATTAAATATGTCCAATAAATGTTTTGAACCATTAAATATGTCAAATAACTTTTTATACCATTAAATATGTCCAATACATGTTTGTATACCTTTAAATATGAGAAATAACTGTTTTCATACCATTATATATGTCAAATAACTGTTTTTATAACAATAAAATATGTCAAATAACTGATTTTATACCATTAAATATCTCAAATAATTTTTTTTATACCATTAAATATGTGAAATAACTGTTTTTATACCATTAAATGTGTCATAAAACTGTTTTTATACCATTAAATATGAGAAATAACTTTTTATACCATTAAATATGTCCAATGCATGTTTGTATACATTTAAATATGAGAAATAACTGTTTTTATAACAATAAATATGTCAAATAACTGTTTTTATAACAATAAATATGTCAAATAACTGGTTTTATATCATTACATATGTCAAATAACTGTTATATCATTAAATATGTCAAATAACTGTTTTTATACAATGTAATGTCAATGATTTTTTTATACCATTTGATATCTCAAATAACTGTTTTTACACCATTAAATTTTTTAAATAACTGTTTTTTATAGCATTTAATATGGGAAATAACTTGTTTGCCATTAAATGTGTCAAATAACTGTTTTTATACCATTAAATATGTCCAATAAATGTTTTAAACCATTAAATATGTCAAATAACTTTTTATACCATTAAATATGTCCAATACATGTTTGTATACCTTTAAATATGAGAAATAACTGTTTTCATACCATTATATATGTCAAATAACTGTTTTTATAACAATAAATATGTCAAATAACTGTTTTTATACAATTTAATGTCAGTGACTTTTTTATACCATTTTATATCTCAAATAACTGTTTTTACACCATTACATTTTTTAAATAACTGTTTTTTATAGCATTTAATTTGGGAAATAACTTGTTTACCATTAAATGTGTCAAATAACTGTTTTTATAACAGTAAATATGTCAAATAACGGTTTTTATATCATTAAATATGTCCAATACATGTTTGTATACCTTTTAATATGAGAAATAACTGTTTTCCTACCATTATATATGTCAAATAACTGTTTTTATAACAATAAATATGTCAAATAACTGATTTTATACCATTAAATATCTCAAATAACTTTTTTTATACCATTAAATATGTGAAATAACTGTTTTTATACCATTAAATGTGTCATAAAACTGTTTTTATACCATTAAATATGAGAAATAACTTTTTATACCATTAATCATGTCCAATACATGTTTGTATACATTTAAATATGAGAAATAACTGTTTTCATACCATTATATATGTCAAATAACTGTTTTTATAACAATAAATATGTCAAATAACTGGTTTTATATCATTACATATGTCAAATAACTGTTTTTATAACAGTAAATATGTCAAATAACGTTTTTTATACCATTAAATATGTCCAATACATGTTTGTATACCTTTTAATATGAGAAATAACTATTTTCATACCATTATATATGTCAAATAACTGTTTTTATAACAATAAATATGTCAAATAACTGATTTTATACCATTAAATATCTCAAATAACTTTTTTATACCATTAAATATGTGAAATAACTTTTTTTTTATACCATTAAATATGTGAAATAACTGTTTTTATACCATTAAATGTGTCATAAAACTGTTTTTATACCATTAAATATGAGAAATAACTTTTTATACCATTAAACATGTCCAATACATGTTTGTATACCTTTAAATATGAGAAATAACTGTTTTCATACCATTATATATGTCAAATAACTGTTTTTATAACAATAAATATGTCAAATAACTGGTTTTATATCATTACATATGTCAAATAACTGTTATATCATTAAATATGTCAAATAACTGTTATATCATTAAATATGTCAAATAACTGTTTTTATACAATTTAATGTCAATGACTTTTTTATACCATTTGATATCTCAAATAACTGTTTTTACACCATTACATTTTTTAAATAACTGTTTTTTATAGCATTTAATACGGGAAATAACTTGTTTACCATTAAATGTGTCAAATAACTGTTTTTATAACAGTAAATATGTCAAATAACGTTTTTTATACCATTAAATATGTCCAATACATGTTTGCATACCTGTAAATATGAGATATAACTGTTTTCCTACCATTATATATGTCAAATAACTGTTTTATAACAATAAATATGTCAAATAACTGATTTTATACCATTAAATATCTCAAATAACTTTTTTTATACCATTAAATATGAGAAATAACTTTTTATCCCATTAAACATGTCCAATAAATGTTTTATACCATTAAATATGAGAAATAACTTTTTATACCATTAAATATGTCCAATAAATGTTTTATACCATTAAATATCAGAAATAACTTTTTATACCATTAAATATGTCCAATACATGTTTGTATACCTTTAAATATGAGAAATAACTGTTTTCATACCATTAAATATGTCAAATAACTGTTTTTATAACAATAAATATGTCAAATAACTGGTTTTATATCATTAAATATGTCAAATAACTGTTTTTATACAATTTAATGTCAGTGACTTTTTTATACCATTTGATATCTCAAATAACTGTTTTTACACCATTACATTTTTTAAATAACTGTTTTTTATAGCATTTAATATGGGAAATAACTTGTTTACCATTAAATGTGTCAAATAACTGTTTTTATAACAGTAAATATGTCAAATAAATGTTTTAAACCATTAAATATGTCAAATAACTTTTTATACCATTAAACATGTCCAATACATGTTTGTATACCATTAAATATGAGAAATAACTGTTTTCATACCATTAAATATGTCAAATAACTGTTTTTATAACAATAAATATGTCAAATAACTGGTTTTATAACAATAAATATGTCAAATAACTTTTTATAACAATAAATATGTCAAATAACTGGTTTTATATCATTACATATGTCAAATAACTGTTATATCATTAAATATGTCAAATAACTGTTTTTATACAATTTAATGTCAATGACTTTTTTATACAATTTGATATCTCAAATAACTGTTTTTACACCTTTACATTTTTTAAATAACTGTTTTTTATAGCATTTAATACGGGAAATAACTTGTTTACCATTAAATGTGTCAAATAACTGTTTTTATAACAGTAAATATGTCAAATAACGTTTTTTATACCGTTAAATATGTCCAATACATGTTTGTATACCTTTAAATATGAGAAATAACTGTTTTCATACCATTATATATGTCAAATAACTGGTTTTATACCATTAAATATCTCAAATAACTTTTTTTATACCATTAAATATGTGAAATAACTGTTTTTATACCATTAAATGTGTCATAAAACTGTTTTTATACCATTAAATATGAGAAATAACTTTTTATACCATTAAATATGTCCAATACATGTTTGTATACCTTTAAATATGAGAAATAACTGTTTTCATACCATTATATATGTCAAATAACTGTTTTTATAACAATAAATATGTCAAATAACTGGTTTTATATCATTAAATATGTCAAATAACTGTTATATCATTAAATATGTCAAATAACTGTTTTTATACAATTTAATGTCAGTGACTTTTTTATACCATTTGATATCTCAAATAACTGTTTTTACACCATTACATTTTTTAAATAACTGTTTTTTATAGCATTTAATACGGGAAATAACTTGTTTACCATTAAATGTGTCAAATAACTGTTTTTATAACAGTAAATATGTCAAATAACGGTTTTTATACCATTAAATATGTCCAATACATGTTTGTATACCTTTAAATATGAGAAATAACTGTTTTCATACCAATATATATGTCAAATAACTGTTTTATAACAATAAATATGTCAAATAACTGATTTTATACCATTAAATATCTCAAATAACTTTTTTTATACCATTAAATATGTGAAATAACTGTTTTTATACCATTAAATGTGTCATAAGACTGTTTTTATACCATTAAATATGAGAAATAACTGTTTTTATAACAATAAATATGTAAAATAACTGGATTTATAACAATAAATATGTCAAATAACTGATTTTATACCAATAAATATCTCAAATAACTTTTTTTATACCATTAAATATGAGAAATAACTGTTTTCATACCATTAAATGTGTCATAAAACTGTTTTTATACCATTAAATATGAGAAATAACTGTTTTCATACCATTAAATGTGTCATAAAACTGTTTTTATACCATTAAATATGTGAAATAACTGTTTTTATACCATTAAATGTGTCATAAGACTGTTTTTATACCATTAAATATGAGAAATAACTGTTTTTATAACAATAAATATGTAAAATAACTGGATTTATAACAATAAATATGTCAAATAACTGATTTTATACCAATAAATATCTCAAATAACTTTTTTTATACCATTAAATATGAGAAATAACTGTTTTCATACCATTAAATATGTCAAATAACTGTTTTTATAACAAATATGTCAAATAACTGGATTTATTTCATTACATATGTCAAATAACTGTTATATCATTAAATATGTCAAATAACTGTTTTTATACAATTTAATGTCAATGACTTTTTTATACCATTTGATATCTCAAATAACTGTTTTTACACCATTACATTTTTTAAATAACTGTTTTTTATAGCATTTAATACGGGAAATAACTTGTTTACCATTAAATGTGTCAAATAACTGTTTTTATAACAGTAAATATGTCAAATAACGTTTTTTATACCATTAAATATGTCCAATACATGTTTGTATACCTTTTAATATGAGAAATAACTGTTTTCATACCATTATATATGTCAAATAACTGTTTTTATAACAATAAATATGTCAAATAACTGATTTTATACCATTAAATATCTCAAATAACTTTTTTTATACCATTAAATATGTGAAATAACTGTTTTTATACTATTAAATGTGTCATAAAACTGTTTTTATACCATTAAATATGTGAAATAACTGTTTTTATACTATTAAATGTGTCATAAAACTGTTTTTATACCATTAAATATGAGAAATAACTTTTTATACCATTAAACATGTCCAATACATGTTTGCATACCTTTAGATATGAGAAATAACTGTTTTCATACCATTAAATATGTCAAATAACTGTTTTTATAACAATAAATATGTCAAATAACTGGTTTTATATCATTACATATGTCAAATAACTGTTATATCATTAAATATGTCAAATAACTGTTTTTATAGAATTTAATGTCAGTGACTTTTTTATACCATTTGATATCTCAAATAACTGTTTTTACACCATTACATATTTTAAAAAACTGTTTTTTATAGCATTTAATACGGGAAATAACTTGTTTACCATTAAATGTGTCAAATAACTGTTTTTATAACAGTAAATATGTCAAATAACGGTTTTTATACCATTAAATACAACAAATAACTTATTATACAATTAATAATGAGAAATAGCTGTTTTTACACCATCAATAATGTCAGATAACTACAAACCCCGTTTCCATATGAGTTGGGAAATTGTGTTAGATGTAAATATAAACAGAATACAATGATTTGCAAATCCTTTTCAACCCATATTCAGTTGAATATGCTACAAAGACAACATATTTGGTGTTCAAACTGATCAACATTTTTTTTTTGCAAATAATCATTAACTTTAGAATTTGATGCCAGCAACACGTGACAAAGAAGTTGGGAAAGGTGGTAATAAATACTGATAAAGTTGAGGAATGCTCATCAAACACTTATATGGAACATCCCACAGGTGTGCAGGCTAATTGGGAACAGGTGGGTGCCATGATTGGGTATAAAAGCAGCTTCCCAAAAAACGCTCAGTCTTTCACAAGAAAGGATGGGGCGAGGTACACCCCTTTGTAAGCAAATTGTCGAACAGTTTTAGAACAACATTTCTCAACGAGCTATTGCAAGGAATTTAGGGATTTCAACATCTACGGTCTGTAAAATCATCAAAAAGTTCAGAGAATCTGGAGAAATCACTGCATGTAAGCGATGATATTACAAACCTTTGATCCCTTAGCCGATACTGCACCAAAAACCGAAATCAGTGTGTAAAGGATATCACCACGTGGGCTCAGGAACACTTCCTAAAACCACTGTCAGTCACTACAGTTTGTCGCCACATTTGTAAGTGCAAGTTAAAACTCTACTATGCAAAGCAAAACCCATTTATCACCAATATCCTGAAATGCCGCCGGCTTGGCTGGGCCTGAGCTCATCTAAGATGGACTGATGCAAAGTGGAAAAGTGTTCTGTGGTCTGACTAGTCCACATTTTAAATCATATTTGGAAACTGTGGACGTGGTGTCCTTCGGAACAGAGGAAAATAACCATCCGGATTGTTATAGGCGCATGTGTGATGGTATGGGGGTGCATTAGTGCCCAAGGCATGGGTAACTTACACATCTGTGAAGGCACCATTAATGCTGAAAGGTCCATACAGGTTTTGGAGCAACATATGTTGTCATCCATGCAACGTTATCATGGACGCCCCTGCTTATTTCAGCAAGACAAGTGTTACAACAGCGTGGTTTCATAAAAAAAGAGTGCGGGTACTTTCCTGGCCCGCCTGCAGTCCAGACCTGTCTACCATTGAAAATGTGTGGCGCATTATGAAGCGTAAAATACGACAGCGGAGACCCCGGACTGTTGAAGGACTGAAGCTCTACATAAAACAAGAATGGGAAAGAATTCCACTTTCAAAGCTTCAACAATTAGTTTCCTCAGTTCCCAAACGTTTGAGTGTTGTTAAAGGAAAAGGTGATGTAACACAGTGGTGAACATGCCCTTTCCCAACTACTTTGGCACGTGTTGCAGCCATGAAATTCTAGTTAATGATTATTTGCAAAAAAAATTAAAGTTAATGAGTTTGAACATCAAATATGTTGTCTTTGTAGCATATTCAACTGAATATGGCTTGAAAATGATTTGCAAATCATTGTATTCTGTTTATATTTACATCTAACACAATTTCCCAACTCATATGGAAACGGGGTTTGTATTTTATACCATTAAATATGTATAATAACAGTTTTTGTATAACATTAAATATGACAAATAACTTGATACAATTTAATATATCAAATAACTTTTTATACCATTAAATGTGTCAAATAACTATTTTTATATCATTACATATGTTAGGGACTCGCATGGCTGCTGTTTTTGTGTTTTTTTTTATACCATTTAATATCTCAGATAACTGTCTTTATATCTCAAATAACTGTCTTTATGCCATGTAATATCTCAAATAACTGTTTTTATACCATTAAATGTGTCAAATAACTGTTTTATATCATTGAATATGTCAAATAACTGCTTTTATACCATTTAATATCTCAAATAACTGTTTTTATACCATTATATGTGTCAAATAACTGTTTTTATATCATTAAATATGTCAAATAACTATTTTATTACATTAAATATGTCAAATAACTGTTTTTATATCATTAAATGTGTCAAAAACTGTATTTATAACATTAAATATGTCAAATAACTGTTTTTTTATACCATTTAATATCTCAGATAACTGTCTTTATACCTCAAATAACTGTCTTTATGCCATGTAATATCCCAAATAACTGTTTTTATACCATTAAATGTGTCAAATAACTGTTTTATATCATTAAATATGTCAAATAACTGCTTTTATACCATTTAATATCTCAAATAACTGTTTTTATACCATTAAATGTGTCAAAAACTGTATTCATAACATTAAATATGTCAAATAACTGTTTTTTTATACCATTTAATATCTCAGATAACTGTCTTTATATCTCAAATAACTGTCTTTATGCCATGTAATATCTCAAATAACTGTTTTTATACCATTTAATATGAGAAATAACTTGTTATAGCATTAAAAATGTCAAATAATTGTTTTTACATCATTAAATATGTCAAATAACTATTTTATTACATTAAATATGTCAAATAACTGTTTTATACCATTAAATGTGTCAAAAACTGTATTTATAACATTAAATATGTCAAATAACTTTTTATACCATTTAATATGAGAAATAACTTGTTATAGCATTAAAAATGTCAAATAACTGTTTTTTTATACCATTTAATATCTCAGATAACTGTCTTTATATCTCAAATAACTGTCTTTATGCCATGTAATATCTCAAATAACTGTTTTTATACCATTTAATATGAGAAATTACTTGTTATAGCATTAAAATGTCAAATAATTGTTTTTATATCATTAAATATGTCAAATAACTATTTTTATACCATTAAATGTGTCAAAAACGGTATTTATAACATTAAATATGTCAAATAACTGTTTTTTTATACCATTTAATATCTCAGATAACTGTCTTTATATCTCAAATAACTGTCTTTATGCCATGTAATATCTCAAATAACTGTTTTTATACCATTTAATATGAGAAATAACTTGTTATAGCATTAAAAATGTCAAATAATTGTTTTTATATTATTAAATATGTCAAATAACTATTTTATTACATTAAATATGTCAAATAACTGTTTTTATACCATTAAATGGGTCAAAAACTGTATTTATAACATTAAATATGTCAAATAACTTTTTATACCATTTAATATGAGAAATAACTTGTTATAGCATTAAAAATGTCAAATAATTGTTTTTATATCATTAAATATGTCAAATAACTATTTTATTACATTAAATATGTCAAATAACTATTTTATTACATTAAATATGTCAAATAACTAATTTTATACCATTAAATGTGTCAAAAACTGTATTTATAACATTAAATATGTCAAATAACTGTTTTTTTATACCATTTAATATCTCAGATAACTGTCTTTATATCTCAAATAACTGTCTTTATGCCATGTAATATCTCAAATAACTGTTTTTATACCATTTAAAATGAGAAATAACTTGTTATAGCATTAAAAATGTCAAATAATTGTTTTTATATCATTAAATATGTCAAATATGCGACTTATTTTTAGCATTATTTACCAAACTTCAGGTTACAAAAAAGGGATTTCCTTAAAGGTAAAAATCCAAATGGCCACTGCATGCTTAGATGTTTTCAGTGGACAAAGTTTGGACCAAGTGGATTAGGTTTCCTGGCTCAGGTGAAACAAACACCTGGAAGAAGACACACCTACAACAAGACCAACATGCAAATGAGTCTGCTCTTGGCCCCGCCCCTGCGCATGTATTTAAACACTTTATGACTTGTGACAAGTGGCTGTTTGTTTGTTCAGGCGGCTCCAAGAGTCCCAGGAAGTGACCCCACTTCATGGCCTCTTTCCTCGGGGGGCTAATGTCTTTTCACCATCTTAATGAGCTGCCTCATAAATAAATGCATGTCTCTAATTACATGATGGCCACTTCTTCTGGAGATCACATGATGATGATGATGATGATGATGATGGCCTTTGAGCAGATGCTCACCTCCACGGCCGCCTTTCATCTAAATCTATTAAGCCGCTCCTCGCTGGGCGCCGCTCGGCCCGCCAGCTGCCGGGACGGCCACGCCGCTAATCTGGGCCGTGACCGTCAGCAGGAGAACGAGGGCAGGGCGTGTGACGGGACACCAGCTAGTAGACACTTTTTGGTGTGACACCGGTCCGCTTACGTCGACAACCAATCAGCAAGTCCACCACTAAGACCAGTCCGCTTCAGTTGACGTGTTGGTGTTGACATGCGTCGCTATGGTAACGTGTCACTGAGCAGTATACTATGCTTACCGTATTTCCTTGAATTGCCGCCGGGGCACTATCCATCCATCCATTTTCTACCGCTTATTCCCTTTTTGGGGTCGCGGGGGGCGCTGGCGCCTATCTCAGCTACAATCGGGCGGAAGGCGGGGTACACCCTGGACAAGTCGCCACCTCATCGCAGGGCCAACACAGATAGACAGACAACATTCACACACTAGGGCTTCACGGTGGCAGAGGGGTTAGTGCGTCTGCCTCACAATATGAAGTTCCTGCAGTCCTGGGTTCAAATCCAGGCTCGGGATCTTTCTGTGTGGAGTTTGCATGTTCTCCCCGTGAATGCGTGGGTTCCCTCCGGGTACTCCGGCTTCCTCCCACCTCCAAAGACATGCACCTGGGGATAGGTTGATTGGCAACACTAAATGGTCCCTAGTGTGTGAATGTTGTCTGTCTATCTGTGTTGGCCCTGCGATGAGGTGGCGACTTGTCCAGGGTGTACCCCGCCTTCCGCCCGATTGTAGCTGAGATAGGCGCCAGCGCCCCCCGCGACCCCAAAAAAGGGAATAAGCGGTAGAAAATGGATGGACGGATTCACACACTAGGGCCAATTTAGTGTTGCCAATCAAGCTATCCCCAGGTGCATGTCTTTGGAGGTGGGAGGGGCCTATCCCCAGGTGCATGTCTTTGGAGGTGGGAGGGGCTTATCCCCAGGTGCATGTTTTTGGAAGTGGGAGGAAGCCGGAGTACCCGGAGGGAACCCACGCATTCACGGGGAGAACATGCAAACTCAACACAGAAAGATCCCGAGCCTGGATTTGAACCCAAGACTGCAGGACCTTCGTATTGTGAGGCAGACGCACTAACCCCTCTGCCACCGTGCAGCTCGCCGGGGCACTAATTAATTTAAAACCTCTTCTCACTCCGGCGTTTACCAAAGGCATGTGGTAAAGGCAAGCATGCGCTAATTATTTTAAAACCTCTTCTCACTCCGGTGTTTACCAAAGGCATGTGGTAAATCTAGGCCTGCGCTTATAAATTTGAGTGTGATGTAAGGATACCATCATGAAAAGCACATTTGATTAAAAAAAAAAATGTTATTATGGTCTTACCTTTACTTATAAATTGTCATGATCCACGTCTTGGATCATGACATAATCTGGTTTTGGTTCTGTTTATCACATTCTGTCTAGAATTTGTCTTCCTCAGTTCTTTGTGGCACTTCCTGGTTTTGTTTCTGTTGTCATGGTTACTCATTTAGTGTCACCTGTCTCTGCTTTGATCACGTGCACCTGCCCTTGATTATTTATCTCCCTATATATGCCCGCCTCTGTTTGACATTCAGTCTTGGACTCTTGCTTGCTACACACAACAGCTGACGCCGCTCTTCCAGCATTGTGGTAAATTTATTTTTGTATACTTGTTAGCTTCTATGCTATTTTGTTTGTTTATGTCCCTAGCTTCCACGCTAGCGCCCTTTGTTCTTTCTAGCTCCCAAGCTAGTTCTGTTGGTTTTTGGTTGGTGCCTTTGTGCAAGTGTTTTTGTTCTTAGTTTGTTTTATTATAAAAATCAATTCTTATCCCTACTCTCACGCTGTGTTCCATCTTGCGCTGCACCCACGAGAGAACAACTCGTCACCACAATGCCACCGAGACGTCACATAAATGAAGTTCATGCGCAGCTCCTTCTGATCAAAAGCATCTATAACTTGTTTATAGAAGTCTTCCTTATCTTTCTTCAGTTTTAAAAGTCTCACTGTCTCGATGGAGATCTTCCTTTATTACCTCCGGCTTCGATTGAAAGTCCAGTTTAGAAAACTGTTTTATTTTAGATATGTAATCCTCCATGTTAAAAGTGCAAGCGAGAGGAAAAAATAAACACTTGCTGCTTGTTGTCACTTCTTCTGCAGCCGAGTAGTCGCTAGAAGGATCACTAGCGCCCTCTACCACCAGAATTTCATGGCTGCAACATGTGCCAAAGTAGTTGGGAAAGGGCATGTTCACCACTGTGTTACATCACCTTTTCTTTTAACAACACTGAATAAACGTTTGGGAACTGATGAAACTAATTGTTGAAGCTTTGAAAGTGGAATTCTTTCCCATTCTTGTTTTATGTAGAGCTTCAGTCCTTCAACAGTCCGGGGTCTCCGCTGTCCTATTTTACGCTTCATAGTGCGCCACACATTTTCAATGGGAGACAGGTCTGGAATGCAGGCGGGCCAGGAAAGTACCCGCACTGTTTTTTTTACGAAGCCACGCTGTTGTAACAAGTGGCTTGGCATTGTCTTGTTGAAATAAGCAGGGGCGTCCATGATAACGTTGCTTGGATGACAACATATGTTGCACCAAAACCTGTGTGGACCTTTCAGCATTAATGGTGCCTTCACAGATGTGTAAGTTACCCATGCCTTGGGCACTAATGCACCCCCATACCATCACACATGCTGCCTTTTCAACTTTGCGCCTGTAACAATCTGGATAGTTATTTTCCTCTTCTTTCTGGAGGACACCATGTTCTCTGTTTCCAAATATATTTTGAAAAGTGGCCTGGGAACGCCTCGGGATCCCCCGGGAAGAGCTAGACGAAGTGGCTGGGGAGAGGGAAGTCTGGGTTTCCCTGCTTAGGCTGTTGCCCCCGCGACCCGACCTCGGATAAGCGGAAAATGATGGATGGATGGATGAATTGAAAACATTTTCACAGGGGGTACATCACTGAAAAAAGGTTGAGAACCACTGCTATATGCTCCTGCCGTAGCTATTAAAATGGATCATCTCATCGTTGGCGGTAAATTATAAAAACTGAGAAGGGCTGAACAAAAATGGCAACGAAAAGGAAATGATGTACTGCAGCTTACAAGCTGAAAATGACAAGAGGAAGCGGCACATACCTTTGGAGTTGGCAGAGTTGTTTAGAAGTGATATCGAGGAAGAAGATTTCATGGGATTTATGGATTAGGAGTGAGAGATAGTTTGGTAAAGGTATAGCATGTTCTATATGTTCTAGTTATTTGAATGACTCTTACCATAATATGTTAGGTTAACATAGCAGTTGCTTATTTATGCCTCATATAACCTACACTTATTCAGCCTGTTGTTCACTATTCTTTATTTATTTTAAATTGTCTATTCTTGGTGTTGGATTTTATCAAATAAATTTCCCCCAAATATGCGACTTATACTCCAGTGCGACTTATATAGGTTATTTTCCTTCTTTATTATGCATTTTCGGCCGGAGCGGCTTATAATCCGAAAAATACGGTTATATTTATTTTTGAGATCTTATTAAGTGTTCAATGTGGTTTTACTATTTTTGTTAGGAACTCACATGGCTGCCGTTTTTGTGACCCCAAGATGCAAGAACCAGGAGGACGATGAGCAGGTAAGATGATTTAAATGATTATAAACAGAGAAGAAAGCAGTCTTGCATGAAACAGTTCCAACTTAAAGTGTGATCTTCCAGCACTGAGGAGTGCTGGAGAAAAAGCATAAATAGGATACGTGTTGATTGGCAGCCGGTGTGGACCAGCTGCCAATCAACAGCAGGTGAGTGAAGAAACAGTCCTCAGGAAGTGGAAATCAAAACAAGAGCCCTGATCGGAAGTAAATACAAAAACAAGGAAAACAAACAGAAATGAAGTGACATATTTTTTTGACATTTGCATGCTTGTGTTGACATTATTTTTCTGCCTTGATAGCTGAGGTATTATAATTACAGGAAGTTACATTTACAATAAAATCTTTTTTTCCTGCAAAAAAAATCCAAATATCAATATCAACCGATACAGTAAAAATATTTAAATAATTACTGAATGACAAAAAAATATTTGCCATAATTAAAAAAGGACAAGAGGGCAAATTAATGTTACACAGCCGTTATTTCCTAGCACTAAACCTGCAAAAATAGTTCTCAGGTTTTTATGTTTACTTTTTCTCACTTTGCACTATTTTCTTACACTTTATGAAGAATTTCTTTATTAACAATTAAAACATTTTTTTCCTCTTCCTTATTTTCCATAGGTCCAAAAAATTCCAATAATCATCAATATTGACCGATACAATATTAGTATTCAAATAATTACTGCATAACAGAAAAATCATTTCCATAGTTAAAAAAGGACAAAAAGGCAAATTAATGTTACACAGCCGTTATTTCCTAGCACTAAACCTGCAGAAATTAGTTCTCAGGTTTATCTATGTTTACTTTTTCACACTTTGCACTATTTTCTTACACTTTATGAAGCATTTGTTACATATTATTTAATTTTAAGAGTTTATAGTTATGTGTTCAATGTGATTTGACTATTTTGCTGACATTGCTTGTTTTCCATGCTTGTGTTGACATTATTTTTCTGCCGTGATAGCTGAGGGATTATAATTACAGGAAGTTACATTTACAATAAAATCTTTTTTTTCCTGCAAAAAAATCCAAATATCAATATCAACCGATACAGTAAAAATATTTAAATAATTACTGAATGAAAAAAAAATATTTTCCATAATTAAAAAAGGACAACAAGGCAAATTAATGTTACACAGCCGTTATTTCCTAGCACTAAACCTGCAAAAATAGTTTTTCTCAGGTTTCTATGTTTACATTTTCTCACTTTGCACTATTTTCTTACACTTTATGAAGAATTTCTTTATTAACAATTAAAACATTTTTTTCCTCTTCCTTATTTTCCATAGGTCCAAAAAATTCCAATAATCATCAATATTGACCGATACAATATTAGTATTCAAATAATTACTGCATAACAAAAAAATAATTTCCATAGTTAAAAAAGGACAACATGGCAAATTAATGTTACACAGCCGTTATTTCCTAGCACTAAACCTGCAGAAAATAGTTCTCAGGTTTATCTATGTTTACTTTTTCACACTTTGCACTATTTTCTTACACTTTATGAAGCATTTGTTACATATTATTTAATTTTAAGAGTTTATAGTTAAGTGTTCAATGTGATTTGACTATTTTGCTGACATTGCTTGTTTTCCATGCTTGTGTTGACATTTCCCTCCTGCCTTGATAGATGAGGTATTATAATTACAGGAAGTTACATTTACAATAAAATCTTTTTTTCCTGCAAAAAAAATCCAAATATCAATATCAACCGATACAGTAAAAATATTTAAATAATTACTGAATGACAAAAAAATATTTTCCATAATTAAAAAAGGACAACAGGGCAAATTAATGTTACACAGCCGTTATTTCCTAGCACTAAACCTGCAAAAATAGTTCTTCTCAGGTTTCTATGTTAAAATTTTCTCACTTTGCACTATTTTCTTACACTTTATGAAGAATTTCTTTATTTACAATTAAAACATTTTTTTCCTCTTCCTTATTTTCCATAGGTCCGAAAAACTGACCGATACAATATTAGTATTCAAATAATTACTGCATAACAAAAAAATCATTTCCGTAGTTAAAAAAGGACAACATGGCAAATTAATGTTACACAGACGTTATTTCCTAGCACTAAACCTGCAGAAAATAGTTCTTCTCAGGTTTCTATGTTTACTTTTTCTCCCTATTTTCTTACACTTTATGAAGCATTTGTTACATATTATTTAATTTTAAGAGTTTATAGTTAAGTGCTCAATGTGATTTGACTATTTTGCTGACATTGCTTGTTTTCCATGCTTGTGTTGACATTTCCCTCCCGCCTTGATAGATGAGGGATTATAATTACAGGAAGTTACATTTACAATAAAATCTTTTTTTTCCTGCAAAAAAATCCAAATATCAATATCAACCGATACAGTAAAAGTAGTTAAATAATTACTGAATGACAAAAAAATATTTTCCATAATTAAAAAAGAACAACAGGGCAAATTAATGTTACACAGCCGTTATTTCCTAGCACTAAACCTGCAAAAATAGTTCTCAGGTTTCTATGTTTACTTTTTCTCACTTTGCACTATTTTCTTACACTTTATGAAGAATTTCTTTATTTACAATTAAAACATTTTTTTCCTCTTCCTTATTTTCCATAGGTCCGAAAAATTCCAATAATCATCAATATTGACCGATACAATGTTAGTATTCAAATAATTACTGCATAACAAAAAAATCATTTCCATAGTTAAAAAAGGACAACATGGCAAACGCTGCTGATCCGCTTGAGATGGTTTCCTGTGGACGGGACTCTCGCTGCTGTCTTGGATCCGCTTGAACTGAACTCTCGCGGCTGTGTTGGAGCCACTATGGATTGAACTTTCACAGTATCATGTTAGACCCGCTCCACATCCATTGCTTTCGGTCCCCTGGGGGGGGTTGCCCACATCTGAGGTCCTCTCCAAGGTTTCTCATAGTCAGCATTGTCACTGGCGGCCCACTGGGTGTGAGTTTTCCTTGCCCTTTTGTGGGTTCTTCCGAGGATGTTGTAGTCGTAATGATTTGTGCAGTCCTTTGAGACATTTGTGATTTGGGGCTATATAAATAAACATTGATTGATTGATTGAAATTAATGTTACACAGCCGTTATTTCCGAGCACTAAACCTGCAGAAAATAGTTCTTCTCAGGTTTCTATGTTTACTTTTTCTCACTATTTTCTTACACTTTATGAAGCTTTTGTTACATATTATTTAATTTTAAGAGTTTATAGTTAAGTGTTCAATGTGATTTGACTATTTTGCTGACATTGCTTGTTTTCCATGCTTGTGTTGACATTTCCCTCCTGCCTTGATAGATGAGGGATTATAATAACAGGAAGTTACATTTACAATACAACTGCTTACATTTTATACCATTTTTTTACTGTTTATTTTCATACATCATACAAATATGAATAACTACAGATCTCAACCGACAGGAAACACTTGCATCGTGATACAGTTTACAGCTCCAGTGACCAGGAAGGACGGCAGTTTCAAGTTTGACTATTGCAATATGCAAAATCAATAGTGTTCTTGTCCTGGTAATGATACACAAAAGCTTTGGTATTCTTGTTTTGTGGAACAAATTGTGTATTGATCTGATTGTGCGATACGGACGATAACTTCCTCCAACAATAGAGCTTTTAAGTAGAGATGGAAGGACTATCGGTGTCAAGTAACTAAAGTGTTAAAAATAGGTAATTTTTGTTTTTAACTTCAGATCTATCTGTCGATTATAGTTTTTTGTTACTATCATTATAATCATTATTTTTTTAATTGTATGTTTTTGTGCAAAAAAATTGAGTTTTTTGTGTGACAAACAAATGTTTGAGAGTGTAATATTTGATGTGACGTCATTAGAGCTGTGACTAGTTTAATCATTCATAACAAAATTGATTTTGAGTCATTATTATTTGACAGATTTAAAGAAAAACAACTGCGTGCATGTCAGCTTTGTGCAATTTGAGTCATCTTTGCTACTTTTTCTAGATACATTGTAGCTGTTTTGTGAGACTTGGTGGGCGTAGCGATGCCGGATTTGTTCTTCCGTGGATGCGTCGGACAAGAAGACAGTATAAGGTAAGAAATTAAAGATTTATTTAACAAAACAGGCTAGAACAAAAACACTGGTGCTAGGCGGATAAGACAAACAAATGGCGCTAGCATGAGAGCTAGGGAAACAAACACTTGGCACGAAGGCACAAAAAGGCAAAACAAAAGCTATTAGCGTGAGAGCTCGGGAAAAACTAGGCGTAGCGTGAAAGCTAGCGAGTGGAAAACAATGAATAGCAGTCGTCATCTGTTGCGTGAAAGCAAATTAGGATCCGAGGTAGAAGAACGAAAAGGGGCAGGCTTAAATAAGGCAGTAATCAGTAGAAACAGGTGTGTGTAGAAAGCAAGGGGCGGGTGAACTAAAAAGCTACCATGGTGACAGAACAAAACAGGAAGTAAGGACGTCAAAGAACGGAGTGTGATACCAAAATGGAACAAAAACATGAATAAGGAATGATCCGGGCATCGGATCATAACATAATTGCTCTTTTATTGCACTTTTTTTTGTTTTTTTTTGTTAGAATGTGCTGTTAAACATTAGGACAGCCCTAAACTAGATAAATAGAGATAGACAGATAGCCAATAAGAATTAGTGAGTGATGTCACTGTCGGCCATCTTGTTTGTTGTTGCTACTAACTCAAGTGGATGGTGTTCTTGGACATGGACAAACTCAACATAAAGTTTGCTTAGTAATCACTTCCAAAAGGTCCAACATGGAGGAAAGCTGAATACAATTATCCCTGAAGAAATGAAGTATGTACAAAAATGTTTTCCGGACAGCCAACCCACATTTTATAGATAATTATACTTTACACATGCAGTAAACAATGAACTGTAAAAATGAACATTCAACATCACTTTTATTTGAACACTTTTATTGAACATTTGTTGGGCGTGAGAAAAAGAAGGAAAGCCACACCAAGACCACTTTTTATTTGTTCTACATTTTTTCTTCATTTTTAAATGTAATCTAATTCTAATTATTCATTTTATTCTTTGTTTTTTATCCCCCGGGAAGAGCTAGACGAAGTGGCTGGGGATAGGGAAGTCTGGGCTTCCCTGCTTAGGCTGCTGCCCCCGCGACCCGACCTCGGATAAGCGGAAGATGATGGATGGATGGATGGACAGTATATATACAGTGGGGCAAAAAAGTATTTAGTCAGCCAGCGATTGTGCAAGTTCTCCCACTTCAAAGGATGACAGAGGTCTGTCATTTTCATCATAGGTACACTTCAACTGTGAGAGACAGAATGTGGAAAAAAAAATCCAGGAATTCACATTGTAGGAAATTTAAAGAATTTATTTATAAATTATGGTGGAAAATAAGTATTTGGTCACTTCAAACAAGGAAGATCTCTGGCTCTCACAGACCTGTAACTTCTTCTTTAAGAATCTCTTCTGTCCTCCACTTGTTACCTGTATTAATGGAACCTGTTTGAACTCGTTATCCGTATAAAAGACACCTGTCCACAGCCTCAAACAGTCAGACTCCAAACTCCACTATGGCCAAGACCAAAAAGCTGTTGAAGTACATCAGGAAAACAATTGTAGACCTGCACCAGACTGGGAAGAGTGAATCTACAATAGGCAAACAGCTTGGTGTGAAAAAATGAACTGTGGGAGCAATTATCAGCAAATGGAAGACATACAAGACCACTGATAATCTCCCTCGATCTGGGGCTCCACGCAAGATCTCATCCCGTGGGGTCAAAATAATCATGAGAACATTGAGCAAAAATCCCAGAACCACACGGGGGGACCTGGGGAATGACTTGCAGAGAGCTGGGACCAAAGTAACAAAGGTTACCATCAGAAACACACTATGCCGACAGGAAATCAAATCCTGCAGTGCCAGACGTGTCCCCCTGCTTAAGCCAGTGCATGTCCAGGCCCGTCTGAAGTTTGCCAGAGTTCACATGGATGATACAGCAGAGGATTGGGAGAATGTCATGTGGTCAGATTAAACCAAAATAGAACTTTTTGGTATAAACTCAACTCGTCGTGTTTGGAGGAAGAAGAATACTGAGTTGCATCCCAAGAACACCACACCTACTGTGAAGCATGGGGTGGAAACATCATGCTTTGGGGCTGTTTTTCTGCTAAGGGGACAGGACGATTGATCCGTGTTAAGGAAAGAATGAATGGGGCCATGTATCCTGAGATTTTGAGACAAAACCTCCTTTCATCAGTGAGAGCTTTGAATGGTTGACCAAATACTTATTTTCCACCATAATTTACAAATAAATTCTTTAAAATTCCTACAATGTGATTTCCTAGATTTTTTTTCCACATTCTGTCTCTCACAGTTGAAGTGTACCTATGATGAAAATGACAGACCTCTGTCATCATTTGAAGTGGGAGAACTTGCACAATCGCCGGCTGACTAAATACTTTTTTGCCCCACTGTGTGTGTATATATATATATATATATATATATAATATTTATATAGGTATGTATGTGTGTATATATATATATATATATATATATATATATATATATATATATATAATTGTAAAGAACATAATGTCAAGGCTGTCTTGAGTCTTATTTTCTTGTGATGTAGTGATTGGAGCACATGTTGCTCTCAAAAAACATTCATGAAGTTTGCTTCTTTTATGAATTTGTTTTGGCTCTACTGAAAATGTCAGTAAAGGTTCTGGGTCAAAGGTATAAATCCAGCAATGTTAATATTTGCTTACATGTCCCTTGGCAAGTTTCAATGCAATAAGGCACTTTTGGTAGCCATCCACAAGCTTCTGCTTACATTTTAGACTACAAAATTGCTGCAGTTCAGCTAAATGTCTTTGCTTTTCTGACATGGACTTCTTTCTTCAGCATTGTCCACATGATTAAGCCAGGAATTTAGGAAGGCCATTGTAAAACCTTCATTCTAGCCTGATTAAGCCATTCCTTTACCACTTTTGACGGGTGTTTGGGGTCATTATCCTGTTGGAACACCCAACTGCGCCCAAGACTCAACCTCCGGGCTGATGATTTTACTGCTTGTCCTGAACAATTTTGAGCTAATCCTCATTTTTCATTGTCCCATTTAAAGCAGCAGTTCCACCGGCAGCCAAACAGGCGCAGAGCATAATACTACCACCACCATGCTTGACGGTAGGTTTGGTGTTCTTGGAATTAAAGGCCTCACCTTTTCTCCTCCAAAACATATTGCTGGCTATTGTTTCATCTGACATCACATAGAGAAAGATAAGAACTTCTGGAGGAAAGTTCTGAAGTCAGATGAAACTAAAATTGAGCCACAAAACCCCGAAATTTGTTTGGAGGAGAAAACGTAAGGCCTTTAATGGTAAATGGGTTGTACTTGTATAGCGCTTTTCTACCCCTTTTTAAGGAGCCCAAAGCGCTTTGACAGTATTTCCACATTCGCCCATTCACACACTGATGGAGGGAGCTGCCATGCAAGGTGCTAACCAGGACCCATCAGGAGCAAGGGTGAAGTGTCTTGCCCAAGGACACAACGGACATGACTAGGATGGTAGAAGGTGGGGATTGAACCAGTAACCCTCAGATTACTGGCACAGCCACTCTACCAACTTCGCCACGCCGTCCCCTAAATCCCAGGAACATCATCGCTACCATCAAGCATGGTGGTGGTAATATTATTTTCTGGGCTTGTTTTGCTGACAATGGAACTGCTGCTTTAAATGGGACAATGAAAAAGGAGGATTAGCTCAAAACTGTTCAGGACAAGCTAAAATCATTAACCCGGAGGTTGGGTCTTGGGCGCAGTTGGGTGTTCCAACAGGGCAATGACCCCAAACACACCTCAAAAGTGGTAAAAAAATAATGGCTAAATCAGGCAAGAATGAAGGTTTTAGAATGGCCTTCCCAAAGTCCTGACTCAAAGGTGTGGACAATGCTGAAGAAACAAGTCCATGTCAGAAGAGCAACACATTTAGCTAAACTGCACCAATTTTGTGGTCAAAAATGCAAGCAGAAGCTTGTGGATGGCTACCAAAAGTGCCTTATTGCAGTGAAACTTGCCAAGGGACATGTGAGCAAATATTAACATTGCTGTACGTATACTTTGGACCCAGCACATTTCCAGTAGAGACATAATCAATTCAAAAAAGAAGCAAACTTCATGAATGTTTTTTGTGACCAACAAGTATGTGCTCCAATCACTACATCACAAAAAAATAAGAGTTGTAGAAAGTATTGTCAGAAAGCACTGGAAGATGTGCGGCAGGCAGCAACGCCCAGCAGGAATTCCATCACCTGTATCTTGAAATGTTCAATCTGGAAGCATCCAGTGAATACTGTGAAAGGGCAGTTGGCATCCAGGGAAATCTGGAAGACAACCAGGAAAGACTGGATGACTGCAGGAAAGTCTGCACCGGGAGTGGAAGGTTTGTTACCTCACCCACTAGTCCTGTAAAAGGGACACTTTAAACTTACTACGAAGACAAATAGGGGAAAAACAACCCGATGGCCTTCCGAGAGGCGGGCAGGAAGAAGGGCCAAATCAAACGGATTTCTTGGTGACGACTGGAATGGACACCGACAAAGAGTCTAGGATCATGAGAAGATGCAGGTGTGGGTGGGAGAAGGTGACCACCTTCAGAGGTTTGCGTATCTATCAGGAAAGGAAAAAGGGCAAAGAGAGAGGCCATCTGCAACATTGCAGTGCAACCACAGCTCAGACAAGAGGAACCCAAAGCCAGCTGGCAAACCACACTGCTGAGGGATCCACCGTTGCTGAAAAAGGGCAGGCGGAGGACACAGGAAGGCTCCTGGTGGACCCCAATGCCTCTGAGAGTGGCACTGACGAAGACACACACAGAATACAAAGCAACCCCAAAAACCAGGAGAAAAGCCAGAGAGCAGAGAGGAAAGAACCGGGAAGGAGGCAGCTGGTCAAATGGCCCAAAGCAAACAAAGTTGCGGTATGGCAGAATCCGGACAAGGTCTTCAGCCTTATCCTGAAGCTCTCACTGCGTGGCCAGGGGGAAACCAAGCTGAACTGCATTGGAGACATCCTGTACGACGAATGCAGAGGCACATTTGGAGTAGCCACTCAAAAGCGGAAATTTGGGCTAATGCAGAAAGGAAGGAGGGAGAGAGAAATCAAGCAGTTGGTGAAGAGACGGCGTCAACTCCGGAAACAGTGGAGGAAGGAAAGCAAGGAGGAGAAGGACGGCCTGAAGCCACTGTGGGATGAGGTGAAAAAAGATCTTGCCGGCCTACGGAGGGCTGAGCCATTCGCAAACGGAGAAGGCGGAAGGAGAAAGAGGAGTAACTTCTTTAAAAATCCCGTCAAGCATGTGAGACAGCTGCTAGAGGACAAGAGAAGTGGGAAGCTGGATATTACCAAAACTGAGTTGGAGAATCACATCGAGGAACAGTACAGTGACCCAGCAAAGTCAACTCCACTGGGATCCCCTGGTTATATCCCTCCACCCAGCTCCCTCAACCTTACTCTTTAATGCTGCCCTCCGCAAACTCAGTTAGGTGGCAGAGGTCGTCCGAAAAGCAAGAGCTGCCTCAGCCCCAGGCCCCAATGGGATACAATACAAGCTGTACGAGTACTACCCAGGGGTCCTGAGACATCTCTGGAACCTGCTGAGAGTGGCCTGGACAAAACAAGTCATCCCTTCAGAGTGGCAAAGAGCGGTTACAGTTTTCATCTCAAAGGAACAGGACTCCAGTACGATCAGCCAGTTCAGGAGCATTGCCCTCCTAAATGACGAAGGGAAGATGTTCTTCTCCATCCTGGCCAAGTGGTTGACCAGTTACCTCACAAGCAACGGGTACATCGACACCAGCTGCCAGAAGGCTAGCGTGCCAGGCTTTTCAGGCTGTGTGGAACACACTGCAGTAATATGGGAGCAGATCTAAAGAGTGAAGAGAGAGAGTGATGTGACCCACATGTCGTGTGGCTGGATCTTGCCAACGCATACGGGTTTGTCCCCCACCAACTCATCGAGTTCGACCTGGACTTCTTCCATGTACCAGTTTGCATCAGAGCCCTGGTAGCCAAGTACTTTGGAGACCTCCAGATGTGCTGCACTCATCAGAACTGGCTGGCAACAGCTGGAAGTAGGCATCGTCATGGGATGTTCAATATCGCCCGTCCTGTTCGTTGCAGCCTTCGAGATCATCCTCATGGGGGCTAGGAAGATGTTCAGAGGAGTGAAACTGCCTTCAGGAAAGATGCTACCAGCAGTGAGCGGCTACATGGATGATATCACCACCATACTTCAGACAGCAGCATGTACAACACGAGTTCTGAAGAGGATCGACGAGCTTGTGGGCTGGGCGAGGATAAAGATCAAACCCACCAAAACACATAGTCCATCAATCAGGAAAGGAGTCAGAAGTGACTTTGTCGCAGGCGGTGAGAACATCCCATTGCTGGCAGATCAACCTGTTCGTAGCCTAGGTCGCACCTACAGAGCTCTCTGACAGGCAGATGGGGGAGACGGTGAAGAATCAGTTTGCAGATGGCCTGGCCACGATCAATCAAAGCCAACTCTCTGGGAAGTACAAAGCATGGTGCTACCAGTTCAAACTGGCCACTGAAGATGAGCGAAATCTCCTCCTCAGTTGTAAGCAAGATGGACGAGCTGGCAAACCCGTTTATCAGAAAGTGGCTGGGACTACCAAGGGGCCTCTCAGACGTTGGTAGGAACTCGCTTCAACTACCACTGTGATTCATCAGCCTGGGATACAAGCAAGAGAAAGCTTGGCTGGTGCTGGAGCTGAGGGAATCCACTAACCAGCTGGTGAGAGCAGCGGGCACCCAGATAAGGACAGGAAGAAAGTGGAAAGCCCAAGAAGAGCTCGGCACGACAATCTGCAGGCTGAAGCACCGTAAAGTGGTCAGCTGAGTTCAGGAAGGTTGAACAGGCCTTGGGAGGGGTGAGGCTCCCTTGTTCTGGTCAAAGGCTTCCAAAGAAGAAGTGAAGTGAATTATATTTATATAGCGCTTTTCTCTAGTGACTCAAAGCGCTTTACATAGTGAAACCCAATATCTAAGTTACATTTAAACCAGTGTGGGTGGCACTGGGAGCAGGTGGGTAAAGTGTCTTGCCCAAGGACACAACGGCAGTGACTAGAATGGCGGAAGCGGGAATCGAACCTGCAACCCTCAAGTTGCTAGCACGGCCGCTCTACCAACCGACCGGGAAGCGATGGTGGTGGCAGAAGTGGCAAGAACTGAGCAGGAACGCCTATACATCAAAGCGGTGTTCCAGGTCCAGCAAAGTCATTGGACATCGTGAGAAAGTCTCACAGACAGGCCTATGTCATGGTCCGACCTGTGGAAGATCCCCCAAGCCAGGCTCAGCTTCCTGATCAGAGCAACGTACGACACCTTGCCTTCTCCCCGAAACCTTTACCAATGGTTTAGTGCCGAGGAGAACTGTCCCCTCTGCAACACAATCAATGCAAGCCTCCAGCACATCCTGTCGGGCTGCACGACAGCGTTGTTGTTGGGCCGCTATAGATGGCGACACGACCAAGTCTTAAGAAAGCTGGCAGAGGTGTTAGAGACCTGCAGGAGGCGAATAGCAGACCTTCCACGACAGCCAGACATCACAACCAGTTCGCGAGGGCTTTAGAGGGTGACTCCCCCCCCCCCGCCAGAGAGCTACAGCGGGACTCCTCTCACCAGGAAATGAGTGGGGCATGAGGGTCGACCTGGGGAAGCTGCTCCAATTCCCCAGGGAAATTGTCGAAACATCGCTACGGCCAGACGTAGTCTACTGGTCAGAGGCTTACAAGTCGGTTCTTCTGGTCGAGCTCACTGTCCCATGGGAGGAGAGGTTGGAGGCTGCTTATAAGCGGAAGTGAGCCAAGTACTCTGAAAGTGGAGGGAGGCTGGCTGGAAAGCTGTCATTTGCCCTGTGGAAGTAGGGTGTAGGGGATTTGTGGGTTCCTCAACTGCCTGCCTACGCCGACACATTCAATGCACAGGAGCGGGGCATCGGAAAGCAATGAAAGAACCGGCTGATAAGGTGGACAAAGGCAGCTTCTGGCTGTGGCTAAGTAGGAAGCATAAGAGTTGGGGGGAAAACACCTAGGGCATCAGCAGGGGGTGGCAGGGAGATATCCTTACCATCGCTCCGCCACCATGAGATGTACTGGGGTTAAAAGAGCGAAACGTTGATGAATGGTGTTCCCCAGCTGATGACCCATTTATGCCACAGAGGTGTCACAGCACACCTGTTCAAAAGCCACTGGAGGAGGTGCGTCAGGCAGCAATCAACCAATCAATCAATGTTTACTTATATAGCCCTAAATCACTAGTGTCTCAAAGGGCTGCACAAACCACTACGACATCCTCGGTAGGCCCACATAAGGGCAAGGAAAACTCACACCCAGTGGGACGTCGGTGACAATGATGACTATGAGAACCTTGGAGAGGAGGAAAGCAATGGATGTCGAGCGGGTCTAACATGATACTGTGAAAGTTCAATCCATAATGGATCCAACACAGTCGCGAGAGTCCAGTCCAAAGCGGATCCAACACAGCAGCGAGAGTCCCGTTCACAGCGGAGCCAGCAGGAAACCATCCCAAGCGGAGGCGGATCAGCAGCGCAGAGATGTCCCCAGCCGATACACAGGCGAGCAGTACATGGCCACCGGATCGGACCGGACCCCCTCCACACGGGAGAGTGGGACATAGGAGAAAAAGAAAAGAAACGGCAGATCAACTGGTCTAAAAAGGGAGTATCTCACCTTCTTTATCAAAGTGCTGGCAATCGCAACTTTCCTTTTCCCCCCCATGATGGATTATTTTGCAGAGCGATAGGTTGACAAATAGACAAGTTTATTTGGGTCGTGTACAAAATACGCAGTTTCTGGTGAAAATGCCATCGTAAAAGGAGTTGCACACACACACACACACACACACACACACACACACACACACACACACACACACACACACACACACACACACACACATCTCTGGTTGGTTGGCATGGTTCAAAATCAATAAGACTCTTTGATGCGGAAACTAAGTGATCCTGAAATCCTTGTGGCGACCCGACTGTCGTGTTGTGTTGCCTTCTAAGTTACATGGCGGCCATGAGAGGGCACACACACACACACACACACACACACACACACACACACACACACACACACACACACACACACATTTGTCGGAAGCAATTTGGCGAGTGCTGCGGCTCAGGGCAGTCGAGGGCGGGACATTAGGACTATGAGGGCTCCATATGTGTGGTCACCTGACGCTCCAGGTCACCTTTTGGCCGTGCACATTATTAAGTGCTTCCCCTCTAATCAAATGACCCCCCCATCCCCCCCCACCCCCCAGTTTATTTATAGGCCCACCAGTTGGTTTAATGTGATCGTCCCAAATAGGATTATACATGGGAACAAATTACCTAAGTGGGCCGCTCTTTTCGCAATGATGGAAACCATGAACATCATGTCTCCCACCATTATTTCATTATTGGACTTTAGCATCTGTCGGCTGCGGCTCGCCACTCCAGACTGGCGCGCAGCTGCCGGACGCTCGCAAAGACCCCCGCCACCAAAAGGGAGGGGCGGACATCGGACACTCTCATCGCTTCGTGTGTACAGAACTTCATTCGAAAAGCGACGCGTTTTAAGACCGAGGACTTGCTCCATATCGAAAAGAGTCACGCCGAAGAGAAAAGTATTGAGAAGTTATGAGGGAAAATGATCAATCAATCAATCAATGTGTATTTATATAGCCCTAAATCACGAGTGTCTCAAAGGGCTGCACAAGCCACAACGATAAAATTATAGGTACAATTTTAAAAAACTAAGAAAAAAGTTAAAGTACCAATGATTGTCCTCTCTATCCGACCCATTCCCTTCTTCACCCCCTGGGAGGTGAGGGGAGGAGTGGGCAGCCACGGTGCCACGCCCGGGAATCATTTTTGGTGATTTAACCCCCAATTCCAATCCTTGATGCTGAGTGCCAAGCAGGGAGGTAATGGCTACCATTTTTTTTTTTTTAGTCTTTGGTATGACTCAGCCGGGGTTTGAACTCACAACCTCGCCATCTCAGGGCGGACACTCTAACCCAGGGGTGCCCACACTTTTTCTGCAGGCGAGCTACTTTTCAATTGACCAACTCGAGGGGATCTACCTCATTTATATATATCATTTATATTTATTTATGAAAGAGACATTTTTGTAAACAAGTTAAATGTGTTTAATGATAATACAAGCATGTGTAACACATATAGATGTCTTTCTTTCACAAAGACAAGAATATAAGTTGGTGTATTACCTGATTCTGATGACTTGCATTGATTGGAATCAGACAGTAATGATGATAACGCCCACATTTTCAAATGGAGGAGAAAAAAAGTTGTCCTTTCTGTACAATACCACATGAAAGTGGTTGGTTTTTGGCATCTAATTCATCCAGCTTCCATACACTTTACAAGAAAAACATTGGCGGCAAATTCCGTAGCTTGCTTGATTGACATTCACGGCACCCGAGGGTCTTGTGAGATGACGCTGGCTGCTGCCAGTTCATTATTATGAAAAAATGACAGAGAGGAAGGCGAGAAACACTTTTTATTTCAACAGACTTTCGCGCCGTACCTTCCGTCAAAACTCTAAAGGCCGACTGCACATTTCCTATCTTCACAATAAAAGCCCTGCTTCGTGCTGCCTGCGCTAACAAAATAAAAGTCTCGGAAAGCTGGCGTGCACAAGTGATGTGCACGCCAGCTTTCAATCAATCAATCAATGTTTACTTATATAGCCCTAAATCATTAGTGTCTCAAAGGGCTGCACAAACCACTACGACATCCTCGGTAGGCCCACATAAGGGCAAGGAAAACTCACACCCAGTGGGACATCGGTGACAATAATGACTGAGAACATGACACTGTGAAAGATCAATCCATAATGGATCCAACACAGTCGCGAGAGTCCAGTCCAAAGCGGATCCAACACAGCAGCGAGAGTCCCGTTCACAGCGGAGCCAGCAGGAAACCATCCCAAGAGGAGGCTGATCAGCAGCGCAGAGATGTCCCCAGCCGAGGGATCGCTTGTGCACGCCAGTTTTCCGAGACTCCGTATTTAGTTAGCGCAGGCAGCATGAAGCACACTGCCATCTGGTGGTGTCAGAAGAGTAAAACATACAATGGACTTTGGAAAAAAAAAAAAGTGTACAAATAAGAATTAGCATGTCACTAAACATGAAGTACACGTTTGTGTACTTATGGACTAAGTACATCATATCAAAAGATGATTCTTAGATTTTATTCTAATTAGGGTCCAATAAGCCTAAATAGCAATTAGAAATAAAATTAAAAAGAAGCATGTAAACAAACAGCTTGGGCCTTAAGAGGTTAACGTTGGTCAATTAAAGTCAGGGAAGTGAAGTTTATTTTATAACTTTATGGCACAATTACTCATGATGTCCACCATGGAAATGATCCGTCCATTATTTATACTTTGTCTTGCACGTCGGCAGAAGAAGATCCTCACTTATTTAGTTTATAATTCTTTACAAATTGTGGATTGTTGGCGAGTAAAAGTGTTTCCAAACAAGATTGGCCACGGAGAACGCCAAGTCCTTTCCAAAAAACAAAAAACCTCGTCGGGTGCGAGACTTATTTTTTTTTTGGTGGAGGAAGCAGAGCGGAGCCTTATTGAGCGCCACTTGGCCACAAACTTGTCTATCCCGTCCCATTGTCTTGAGTAATTAAAATGATTAGCTTAATGAGCTTAATTAAGTCAATTTGACTACAGGACACGGCCATATGGCGAAGAAAAACAAAGATGGGAGCTAATTAAAGTTAAAATAATGCAGGTTTTAATTAACTCAACCCTCAGGCATCAACATTTTCAAATTTATCCAAGCTGATAATTAAAAAGTCCTCTTGCCCGAGCGGCGTTTCTTCTCTCAGCTAATTAGATCTGGAAATAAATGAGCAACATGACGCTCCAAATATGAATTCCTGCTATAAGATGACTTCACTTGCTAATGAAATTAATTAGCTGCACTGGACCCTCCATCACATGCCATCCACTTCATGGAACGCCTCGGGCCGCACATTTACAATTGTAATGCAGACCTCTTTAGCCAATCAGCATGCACGTCTATGATGCTGCCTCCTTTGTGGGCCCGCTCCTTCAAACTTGCAGAAAAAAAGCGGGAGCGTGCCAAGGAGCCGTGCCAGGACCAGATCCACAGCCTCCACTGTGTGTGCCAGCCCCTTACGCAAGACCCCTGCGGTTTACAACCACCTCCCACAGCAATCTCTCAGGGACGTGCCGCGTAACTCGCTAACAACACAGGAACATTTAGCATGTGGCCGTGCAGTGTTCAATGCAGTCGGTAGCATACAATGTAGCATGTAGCATACAGGTTTGCATGTTGTCATACAGTGTTAAATGCAGTCTGTAGCATACAATGTAGCATGTAGCATACAGGTTTGCATGTTGTCATACAGTGTTCAATGCAGTCGGTAGCATACGATGTAGCATGTAGCATACAGGTTTGCATGTTGTCATACAGTGTTAAATGCAGTCTGTAGCATACGATGTAGCATGTAGCATACAGGTTTGCATGTTGTCATACAGTGTTCAATGCAGTCTGTAGCATACAATATAGCATGTAGCATACAGGTCTGCATGTTGTCATACAGTGTTAAATGCAGTCTGTAGCATACAGGTTTGCATGTTGTCATACAGTGTTAAATGCAGTCTGTAGCATACAATGTAGCATGTAGCATACAGGTTTGCATGTTGTCATACAGTGTTAAATGCAGTCCGTAGCATACAATGTAGCATGTAGCATACAGTTTTGCATGTTGTCATACAGTGTTAAATGCAGTCTGTAGCATACAATGTAGCATGTAGCATACAGGTTTGCATGTTGTCATACAGTGTTAAATGCAGTCTGTAGCATACAATGTAGCATACAGGTTTGCATGTTGTCATACAGTGTTAAATGCAGTCTGTAGCATACAATGTAGCATGTAGCATACAGGTTTGCATGTTGTCATACAGTGTTAAATGCAGTCTGTAGCATACAATGTAGCATGTAGCATACAGGTTTGCATGTTGTCATACAGTGTTAAATGCAGTCTGTAGCATACAATGTAGCATACAGGTTTGCATGTTGTCATACAGTGTTAAATGCAGTCTGTAGCATACAATGTAGCATGTAGCATACAGGTTTGCATGTTGTCATACAGTGTTAAATGCAGTCTGTAGCATACAATGTAGCATGTAGCATACAGGTTTGCATGTTGTCATACAGTGTTAAATGCAGTCCGTAGCATACAATGTAGCATGTAGCATACAGTTTTGCATGTTGTCATACAGTGTTAAATGCAGTCTGTAGCATACAATGTAGCATGTAGCATACAGGTTTGCATGTTGTCATACAGTGTTAAATGCAGTCTGTAGCATACAATGTAGCATACAGGTTTGCATGTTGTCATACAGTGTTAAATGCAGTCTGTAGCATACAATGTAGCATGTAGCATACAGGTTTGCATGTTGTCATACAGTGTTAAATGCAGTCTGTAGCATACAATGTAGCATGTAGCATACAGGTTTGCATGTTGTCATACAGTGTTAAATGCAGTCTGTAGCATACAATGTAGCATACAGGTTTGCATGTTGTCATACAGTGTTAAATGCAGTCTGTAGCATACAATGTAGCATGTAGCATACAGGTTTGCATGTTGTCATACAGTGTTCAATGCAGTCGGTAGCATACAATGTAGCATGTAGCATACAGGTTTGCATGTTGTCATACAGTGTTTAATGCAGTCTGTAGCATACAATGTAGCATGTAGCATACAGGTTTGCATGTTGTCATACAGTGTTCAATGCAGTCTGTAGCATACAACGTAGCATGTAGCATACATGTTTGCATGTTGTCATACAGTGTTAAATGCAGTCTGTAGCATACAATGTAGCATACAGGTTTGCATGTTGTCATACAGTGTTAAATGCAGTCTGTAGCATACAATGTAGCATTTAGCATACAGGTTTGCATGTTGTCATACAGTGTTAAATGCAGTCCGTAGCATACAATGTAGCATGTAGCATCTAGGTTTTCATCTGGTCATACAGTGTTAAATGCAGTCTGTAGCATACAATGTGACGCCTATAGCCTGGAGCATACAAGGTAGCATGTGGCTGTACAGTGTTCAATGAAGTCTGTAGCATACGATATAGCATGTAGCATACAATGTGACGTCTATAGCCTGGAGCATACAAGGTAGCATGTGATCGTACAGTGTTCAATGCAGTCTGTAGCATACGATGTATCATATGACGTAGCCTGTATCATACAATGTGACGTCTATAGCCTGGAGCATACAAGGTAGCATGTGGTCATACAGTGTTCAATGTAGTCCGTAGCATACAATGTAGCATACAATGTGACGCCTATAGCCTGGAGCATACAAGGTAGCATGTGATCGTACAGTGTTCAATGTAGTCTGTAGCATACGATATAGCATGTAGCATACGATGTGACGTCTATTGCCTGGAGCATACAAGGTAGCATGTGGTCATACAGTGTTCAATGTAGTCTGTAGCATACAATGTGACGCCTATAGCCTGGAGCATACAAGGTAGCATGTGATCGTACAGTGTTCAATGCAGTCTGTAGCATACGATGTAGCATGTAGCATACAATGTAGGATGTAGAATACGATGTAGCCTGTAGCATACATTGTAGCCTGTAGCATACAAGGTAGCATGTGGCCGTATTGTTCAATGCAGTCTGTAGCATACAATGTAGCATGTAGCAAACAATTGTGACTTCTATTACCTTGAGCATACAAGGTAGCATGTTGTCTTACAGTGTTCAATGTAGTCTGTAGCATACAATGTAGCATGTAGCACACAATGTGACGTCTATTGTCTCAAGCATACAAGGCAGCATGTGGCACGTAGCGTAGAATTTATCATGTAGCAAACAAGGTAGCATACAGCATGTATCATAATTTAGCTCGAAGCATACAAGGTAGCATCTGGCATGTATCATTCTGAATGTAGCATGCAAGGTAGCCTACTGCATGTATCATAATTTAGCATGTAGCATACAAGGTAGCATCTGGCATGTATCCTAATTTTGAACGTAGCATGCAACGTAGCATACTGGATGTATCATAATTTAGCATATAGTATGCAAGGTATCCTCTGGCATGTACTTTATTTTTGAACGTAGGTTACAAGGTAGCATATAGTATGTTTCATAATTTTGAACATAGCATGCAAGGTAGCATCTGGCATGTATCATAACTTACAACGTACCATGCAAGGTAGCATATGGCATTCATCAAATAATTTATCATCTCGCATGCAGGGTATCATGTGGCATGTATTATATCATTTAGCATTTAGCATACAAGGTAGCATTTGGCATGTATCATATAATTTAGCATGTAGCATACAAGGTAGCATATGGCATATATTATATAATTTTGCAATGTAGTTTGTACCTCACAATGTAGATCATAACATGTAGCATGCCGTCTAGCATGGAGCCTGGTCTAGGTGGCAGCTGGTATGTAGTTTTTTAATTTAGCATGTAGCATATAATTTAGGATGTAGTACGTATCATATAATTTGGCATGTAGCATACAATGTAGCAGGTGGTATGCAAGTTATAATTTAGCATGTACCTTATAATTGAGCATGTAGCATAAAAGGTAGCATATGGCATGTATCATATAATTTGGCATGTCACATGCAATGTAGCAGGTGGGGTGTAGTTTATTATTTAGCATGTAGCATATAATTTAGCATGTATCATTTAATTTAGCCTGTAGCATATAATTTAGCATGTAGCATACAAGGTAGCATATGGAATGTTTTTGGCATGTAGCATACAATGTAGCAGGTGGTATGCAAGTTATAATTTAGCGTGTACCATATAATTTAGCATGTAGCATATAATTGAGCATGTAGCATACAAGGTAACATATGGGATGTATCAGATATTTTGGCATGTAGCATACAATGTAGCAGGTGGTATGTAGTTTATAATTTAACATCTATCATATAATTAAGCATGTAGCATATAATTTAGCATGTAGCATATAATTTAGCATGTAGCATAGAAGGTAGCATATGGCATGTATAATATAATTTAGCATGTAGCATATAATTGAGCATGTAGCATTGAAGGTAGCATATGGCATGTATCATATAATTTACCATGTAGCATACATGGTAGCATATGGCATGTAGCATATAATTTAACATGTATCATATTATTTAGCATGTAACATACAAGGTAGCATATGGCATGTATCATATAACTTAGTATATAGCACATAATTGAGCATTTAGCATAGAAGGTAGCATAGGGCATGCATCATATAATTTAGTATGTAGCATACGAGGTATTATATGGCATGTAGCATATAATTTAGCATGTAACATATAATTTAGCATGTAGCATACAAGGTAGCATATGGCATGTAGCATATAATTTAGCATGTAGCATATAATTTAGCACATAGCATATAATTTAGCATGTAGCATACAAGGTAGTATTTGGCATGTAGCATATAATTTAGCATGTATCATATAATTTAGCATGTAGCATACAAGGTAGCATATGGCATGTATCATATAACTTAGTATGTAGCACGTAATTGAGCATGTAGCATAGAAGGTAGCATATGGCATGTATCATATAATTTAGTATGTAGCATACAAGGTAGCATATGGCATGTAGCATATAATTGAGCATTTATCCTATAATTTAGCATGTAGCATACAAGGTAGCATATGCATGTAGCATATAATTTAGCACATAGCATATCATTTAGCACGTAGCATACAAGGTAGTATTTGGCATGTAGCATATAATTTAGTATGTAGCATATAATTTAGAATGTAGCTTACAAGGTAGCATATGGCATGTATCATATAATTTAGTATGTAGCATACAAGGTAGCATATAGCATGTAGCATATAATTTAGCATTTATCATATAATTTAGCATGTAGCATACAAGGTAGCATATGCATGTAGCATATAATTTAGCACATAGCATATCATTTAGCACGTAGCATACAAGGTAGTATTTGGCATGTAGCATATAATTTAGCATGTAGCATATAATTTAGGATGTAGCTTACAAGGTAGCATATGGCATGTAGCATATAGTTTAGCATGTAGCATACAAGGTAGCATATGGCATGTAGCATATAATTTAGCATGTAGCATACAATGAGGTCGGTACCTGAAAGGTTTGAAGAAGTTTCCTGAAACTTGAGCAATTCCCAACAAAGGAAATTGCAACAATTGTGTTACTGTTAGCGTGTTAACATTTTATGTGAGACACATTTGTACGTTTTAACCTAATGATCATGGATTTTTTTTTTTTTTTAACTTGGCGCCATCTTAGCAGAATGTTAGCTGTTTTCCTCTCTGCATGCTAACATTGTAGAGGAAACGATGTATGCTAATAGTTATTGATACTTTTAGCCTTTTCAAGAAAAGCATAGCACATTATGCAAATGATGTGATGAGGTCATTTTGACCACGCCCCCTGCCCTGTTGCAAATCCTGAATGTGGCCGCCATGTTTGTTGTTGTTGTTGTTGGGGACATCTTTCCTATTTTAATTGGAGGGACATTTGAGGTGAGCATGGAGGTAGCGTTGTTGAAAGTGACGAGCCAAGATGCTAACATCACATTGCTGTTTCCATGGCGACACAAGATGCTCACCGGGAGGCCTCAGACGCCTAAAATTGGAATAATTGTGTTTACATTAAAGTCCTACTGAAAGCCACTACTAGCCTGATAGTTTATATATCAATGATGAAATATTAACATTGCAACACATGACAATACGGCCGCTTTAGTTTACTAAATTGCAGTTTTAAATTTCCCGCGAGGTATCCTGTTGAAAACGTCGCGGAATGATGACGTGTATGATGACGCCCAGCACCACTCACGGCTAAAAGTTGTCTCTTTTCATCGCATAATTACACAGTATTTTGGACATCTGTGTTGCTGAATCTTTTGCAATTTGTTCAATTAATAATGGAGACGTCAAAGAAGAATGCTGTTGGTGGAAAGCTGCATTTAGCAACCGAAACACAGCCGGTGTTTCTTTGTTCGTTGTGAAGCTTTAATATGGAACAGAGCGGTCAAGCGAACATGTTTCTCTACCACATGTCAACCAATTGTGATATTAAGTCGGCTCTTACCGGAGACTTGAGCGGATTATGGGACTTCCTCCTGCAGCTGTCAGAAAGGCAGCTGGGATCTTGGCTCCTCCATTGGCTTCTCTCAGAGACACTGGCGTTCACCGCAGCCCTCCGACTTTCATGTACGACCATATAATCTCACTAAAACACTGTTAAAACAATAAGCAGATAAGGGATTTTCCAGAATTAACCAATTAAATGTGTCTATTAACATCTGAATCGCTAAAAAGCCATCGCCTTTTTTTTTTTTTTTTAGTGTTTCCTCAGCCACAAATTTTTCATCCTTGCTCAAATTATTGGGGAAATCATCGCTTTCTCGGTCTGAATCGCTCTTGCTGCTGGTGGCCATGATTATAAACAATGTTCAGATGTGAGGAGCTCCACAACCCGTGACATCATGCGCACATCGTCTGCTACTTCCGGTACAGGCAAGGCTTTTTTATTAGCGACCAAAAGTTGGAACCTTTATCGTCTATGTTCTCTACTAAATCCTTTCAGCAAAAATATGGCAATATGGCAAAATGATGAAGTATGACACATAGAAGGGAGCTGCTATCCCCGTTTAAATAACAAAATCTCTTTTCAGTCGGCCTTTAAAATGTCGAGTGTTTTACGTTAACATTTGAGCTAGTTTTGTACTTTTTAACCTGGTAATCGTGGATTTTGCTAACATTTTAGCTAATTTATTGTTTTTAACCTAATCAAGTACTTTGTTACTTAGCGCCATTGTAAAAGTATGTTAGCTGTTGACATGCTAACATTAACATGCTGAAAATACCAGTGTCATTTTTTATTTTCACATTTTAGCTACTTTTGTCATTTTTAACCTAACAATCGGCATGTATCAAAGGATGTTGGTACTTGCCGCCATATTAGAAGTATGCTAGCTATTCCCCCATTAGCATGCTAACATTTTCGCAAATGCAATCATTTTTTACCTAATAATGTATTTCGTTACTTAGCGCAATTGTAAAAATGTGTTAGCTGATGACATGGTGACATGCTAACAATACTACTGCAATTTGTATGTTAAAATTTGAGCTACTTTTGTACTTTTTAACCTGGTAATCGTGGATTTTGCTAACATTTTAGCTAATTTATTGTTTTTAACCTAATCAAGTACTTCGTTACTTAGCGCCATTGTAAAAGTATGTTAGCTGTTGACATGCTAACATTAACATGCTGAAAATACCAGTGTCATTTTTTATTTTCACATTTTAGCTACTTTTGTCATTTTTCACCTAACAATCGGCATGTATCAAAGGATGTTGGTACTTGCCGCCATATTAGAAGTATGTTAGCTATTTCCCCATTAGCATGCTAACATTTTCGCGAATGCAATCATTTTTTACCTAATCATGTATTTTGTTACTTAGTGCCATTGTAAAAGTGTGTTAGCTGATGACATGGTGACATGCTAACAATACTACTGCAATTTTTATGTTAAAATTTGAGCTACTTTTGTACTTTTTAACTTAACAATGGTGGATTTTGGTATTTGGCGCCATTTTAGCAGTATGCTACCTATTCTCCCGTTAGCATGTTAACATTTTAGATAATTTCATATTTTTGAACCTAATCATGTATTTTGCTACTTAGCGCCATTGTAAAAGTGTGTTAGCTGATGACATGGTGACATGCTAACAATACTACTGCAATTTTTATGTTAAAATTTGAGCTACTTTTGTACTTTTTAACTTAACAATGGTGGATTTTGGTATTTGGCGCCATTTTAGCAGTATGCTACCTATTCTCCCGTTAGCATGTTAACATTTTAGATAATTTCATATTTTTGAACCTAATCATGTATTTTGCTACTTAGCGCCATTGTAAAAGTATGTTAGCTGATGACATGTTGATATGCTAACATTTTAGCTACTTATGTACTTTTTAACCTAACGAACGTGGATTTTGGTACTTGGCCCCATCTTAGCTGTATGCTAGCTATTCCCCCATTAGCATATTAACATTTTAGCTCATTTCATACCTTTTTACCTAATCATGTATTTTGCTACTTAGCGCCATTGGAAAAGGATGTTAGCTGTTGACATGCTAACATCAACATGCTAACAATGCCACTGCAATTTTTTTATGTTAAAATTTTAGCTACTTTTGTACTTTTTAACCTAACAATCGTGAATGTTGGTACTTGCTGCCATATTAGCAGTATGCTAGCTATTGCCAGTTAGCATGCTAACATATTTGCAAATTAATTGTTTTTAACCTAATCATGTATTTTGCTACTTAGCGCCATTGTAAAAGTATGTAGGTTGAAGACATGTTGACTTGCTAACATTAACATGCTAACAATCAATCAATCAATCAATGTTTACTTATATAGCCCTAAATACCACTGCAATTTTTTTATGTTAAAATTTTAGCTACTTTTGTACTTTTTAACCTAACAATCGTGAATGTTGGTACTTGCCGCCATATTAGCAGCATGTTAGCTATTGCCAGTTAGCATGCTAACATATTTGCAAATTAATTGTTTTTAACCTAATCATGTATTTTGCTACTTAGCGCCATTGTAAAAGTATGTTGGTTGAAGACATGTTGACATGCTAACATTAACATGCTAACAATGCCACTGCAATTTTTATGTTAAATTTTGAGGTACTTTTGTACTTTTTAACCTAACAATCGTGGATGTTGGTACTTGGTGCCATTTTAGCAGTATGCTAGCTATTCCCCTGTTAGCATGCTAAAATTTTAGCTCATTTCATACTTTTTAACCTAATCATGTATTCTGCTACTTAGCGCCATTGTAAAAGTATGGCAGCTGATGACATGTTGACATGCTAACATTAACATGCTGACAATGCCAGTGTAATGTTTTATGTTAACATTTGAGCTAGTTTTGTACTTTTTAACCTTTAATCGTGGATTTTGGTACTCGCCGCAATTTTAGACGCATGCTAGCTATTCCCCCGTTAGCATGTTAAGATTTTAGCTCATTTCATACCTTTTTACCTAATCATGTATTTTGATACTTAGCGCCATTGGAAAAGGATGTTAGCTGTTGACAAGCTAACATTAACATGCTAACAATGCCATTGCAATTTTTTAATGTTAAAATTTTAGCTACTTATGTACTTTTTAACCTAACGAACGTGGATTTTGGTACTTGGCCCCATCTTAGCTGTATGCTAGCTATTCCCCCATTAGCATATTAGCATTTTAGCTCATTTCATACCTTTTTACCTAATCATGTATTCTGCTACTTAGCGCCATTGTAAAAGTATGCTAGCTGATGACATGTTGACATGCTAACATTAACATGCTGACAATGCCAGTGTAATGTTTTATGTTAACATTTGAGCTAGTTTTGTACTTTTTAACCTTTAATCGTGGATTTTGGTACTCGCCGCAATTTTAGACGCATGCTAGCTATTCCCCCGTTAGCATGTTAAGATTTTAGCTCATTTCATACCTTTTTACCTAATCATGTATTTTGATACTTAGCGCCATTGGAAAAGGATGTTAGCTGTTGACAAGCTAACATTAACATGCTAACAATGCCATTGCAATTTTTTAATGTTAAAATTTTAGCTACTTATGTACTTTTTAACCTAACGAACGTGGATTTTGGTACTTGGCCCCATCTTAGCTGTATGCTAGCTATTCCCCCATTAGCATATTAGCATTTTAGCTCATTTCATACCTTTTTACCTAATCATGTATTCTGCTACTTAGCGCCATTGTAAAAGTATGCTAGCTGATGACATGTTGACATGCTAACATTAACATGCTGACAATGCCAGTGTAATGTTTTATGTTAACATTTGAGCTAGTTTTGTACTTTTTAACCTTTAATCGTGGATTTTGGTACTCGCCGCAATTTTAGACGCATGCTAGCTATTCCCCCGTTAGCATGTTAAGATTTTAGCTCATTTCATACCTTTTTACCTAATCATGTATTTTGATACTTAGCGCCATTGGAAAAGGATGTTAGCTGTTGACAAGCTAACATTAACATGCTAACAATGCCATTGCAAATTTTTAATGTTAAAATTTTAGCTACTTATGTACTTTTTAACCTAACGAACGTGGATTTTGGTACTTGGCCCCATCTTAGCTGTATGCTAGCTATTCCCCCATTAGCATATTAGCATTTTAGCTCATTTCATACCTTTTTACCTAATCATGTATTCTGCTACTTAGCGCCATTGTAAAAGTATGCTAGCTGATGACATGTTGACATGCTAACATTAACATGCTGACAATGCCAGTGTAATGTTTTATGTTAACATTTGAGCTAGTTTTGTACTTTTTAACCTGTAATCGTGGATTTTGATACTGGTCACAATTATAGAAGTAATCCAGCTATTCCCCCATTAGCATGATTACACTTTTGCAAATGTAATTATTTTTAACCTAATCACGTATTTTGTTAGTCAGCGCTAATGTAAAAGTATGTTAGCTGTTGACATGCTAACATTAACATGCTAACAATACCAATGCAATTATTTATGTTAAAATTTTAGCTACTTTTGTATTTTTTAACCTAACGAACGTGGATTTTGATACTTGGCCCCATCTTAGCTGTATGCTAGTTATTCCCCGTTAGCATGCTAACATATTAGCAAATGAAATTATTTTGAACCTAATCATGTATTTTGCTTCTTAGCGCCATTGTAAAAGTATGTTGGTTGAAGACATGTTGACATGCCATTAATACCACTGCATTTTATTATGTTAAAATTTGAGCTACTTTTGTACTTTTTAAACTAATAATTGTGGATTTTGGTACTTGGCGCCATCTTAGCATTATGCTAGCTATTCCCCCTGTTAGCATGCTAACAATTTAGCTAATTTCATACTTTTGAACCTAATCATGTATTTTGCTACTTAGCGCCATTGTAAAAGTATGCTAGCTGATGACATGTTGACATACTAACATTACTATGCTAACAATACCACTGCAATTTTTATAATGTTAAAATTTGTGCTACTTTTGTACTTTTTAACCTAACAATCGTGGATGTTGCTCCATAGCGCCATTGTAAAAGTATGTTAGCTGTTGACATGCTAACAATACCAATGCAATATTGTTTGCAAATTTAATTATTTTCAACCTAATTATGTATTTTGCTACTTAGCGCCATTGTAAAAGTATGTTGGTTGAAGACATGTTGTCATGCTATTAATACCACTGCATTTTTTATGTTAAAATTTGAGCTACTTTTGTACTTTTTAACCTATCAATTGTGGATTTTGGTACTTGGTGCCATCTTAGCTGTATGCTAGCTATTTCCCCGTTAGCATGCTAAAATTTTAGCTAATTTCATACTTTTTAACCTAATCATGTATTTTGCTACTTAGCGCCATTGTAAAAGTATGCTAGCTGATGACATGTTGATATGCTAACATTAACATGCTGACAATGCCAGTGTAATGTTTTATGTTAACATTTGAGCTAGTTTTGTACTTTTTAACCTTTAATCATGGATTTTGGTACTCGCCGCAATTTTAGAAGCATGCTAGCTATTCCCCTTTAGCATGTTAAGATTTTAGCTCATTTCATACCTTTTACCTAATCATGTATTTTGATACTTAGCGCCATTGGAAAAGGATGTTAGCTGTTGACAAGCTAACATTAACATGCTAACAATGCCATTGCAATTTTTTTATGTTAAAATTTTAGCTACTTTTGTACTTTTTAACCTAACAATCGTGAATGTTGGTACTTTCCGCCATTGTAGCACTATGCTAGCTATTCTCTCTGTTAGTATGCTAAAATTTAAGTTAATTTCATACCTTTTTACCTAATCATGTATTTTGCTAGTTAGCGCCATTGGAAAAGTATGTTAGCTGTTGACATGCTAACATTAACATGCTACCAATGCCACTGAAATTTTTTATGTTAAAATTTTAGCTACTTTTGTACTTTTTAACCTAACAATCGTGAATGTTGGTACTTTCCGCCATTGTAGCACTATGCTAGCTATTCTCCCTGTTAGCATGCTAAAATTTAAGCTAATTTCATACTTTTTAACCTAATCATTTATTTTGCTACCTAGCGCCATTGTAAAAGTATGCTAGCTAATGACATGTTGACATGCTAACATTAACATGCTGACAATACCACGGTGATTTTATTCTGTTAAAATTTGAGCTACTTTTGTACTTTTTAACCTAACAATCGTGGATGTTGGTAATGTTCCTTGCCGGCAATTTAGCTGACTTCAAGTGTTGAAGCCTAATTTTCTTCCGAGCCTTCCTGACCTTCACAAAGTGTGCCGTCAAAGTAGTAAACATCCACGGCCGCGAGGAAGCTTGACAGAATGCTGTCCTGTGATTGGTTGATTGCGGGAAGAGCGTGTGCCTGTTGCCCGTGGAAGACCTGGCAGCGCATGCAGGGTTGGCAGATGCTCAGCCAGCCTCGGCAAACACACGTCCCGCCTAATTGAAAGAAGCGGACAGAGGTCACGTCTGGCCCCGCTGCACCTGTAGCAACGTGTCAGGACCGGCCCTTTAAATGGCTCCGAACACGTGGCGGCTCCAAAGGCGTGACGGGGTTAAAAACTCATCCGGCCTCTCTGCCCGCGTAACGTCCCAATTACGCTAACAAGAGGAATAGGCCAGATAAAAGTCTGTCTGCCCGAGAAGATAACTTCTTATCTCCATCTAATGACTCTGCAGCCTTCATTTGTCAGACCTGCGAGGAGCGGGAGTGTTAAGATGTGTGTGTGTGTGTGTGTGTGTGTGTGTGTGTGTGTGTGTGTGTGTGTGTGTGTGTGTGTGTGTGTGTGTGTGTGTGTGTGTGTTCTTGTATGTCGACCCTTCCTGAGACATGAAGAAGGAAAAGTATCTTCCATATGAGGAGGTGTGAACAAGTGATGACATAAATCATGGTCCCAATAACATCGCATCTAATAGAGAGGCAAATACTTGAGTCTGTGAACATTGCTCCAAAGTCAGGATTTGGTGTTGATTTAATTTGCATACAAAATTAAACAAAAGCAGCAATATGTGACAAATACACTACACTACTAAGACTATAGTGGCCATGAACAGTTAGCTTCTACAGCCGGGTTGCCCAAAGTGCGGCACAGGGGCCATCTGTGGTCCCTGACTCCTTTGTCATCGGACTTAAAAGAACATTACACACAACAAAACATAGAGATTTTATTTGCACCCTTGCTGGTGACAACTATGAAAATGAGGGTGGTCCCAAAAAGAGGGAATTTTGCAAATTGACTGCGTCGCTTTTAAAAGTGCTCCCTCTCTGGTCAACATATGAAACAACAAGTGTGTGTAAGAAATTGAAATGCGCCCCATTTTGGCTAAAATTAATTCATACAAATCAAATAAATATGTGTATAGAGACATACTGTAATAACTTGAAGTAAATAATGAAGATTAAAAAAGAATTACAAAAAAAATTGATATTAATAAATGAACTAAAAGCAGTTTTCTCACAATGTGGCGACTTTTTCGTATAAAATCAGGAACAATTTCTCATGTTCTTTCTGTTTCTGTATATTGCAACATTTTCTCGTACAATTATTAGTTTTAATGCAAAGTGGTGACATTTGTCGTATGAAATTCAGACTTTTATCACAATATTACCCTTTTTTTTTGTAAAATAGTGATGCTTTTTGAGTAAAATGGTGACTTTTGTCATCATTTTGACAAGTGAAATTCCGATCATTATTATAAAAAGTGCCAACATTTTAAAGTTTTCTTATAAAATTGTGACTTTTGTTGAGTAAAATGATGATTATTTTCATAAAATTGCCAACATTTTAAGCTGTTGCTTGTAAAATTGCGACTGTTATTGAATAAAATTCCAACTTTTATCATAATATTGCACAAATGTCCAGTTTTTCTTGTAAAATGTTGACTTGCGTTGAGTAAAAAGATGACTTTTATTATAATACTGCCAACATTCTAAGTTTTTCTCGTGAAATTCCAACTCATTTTTCAGAACAAGTTATTTTATATTTGCACAGTATGTATATATTATTCATGTTGTAAATACACTTCTTTATATATCTAGAAAGGCTGCTCCTAAAGAGGGAGGCTTTTTTCTCAGCTCTCAATAAGGTAACAAATACGTGTGTGTGTGTGTGTGTGTGTGTGTGTGTATGTGTGTGTGTGTGTGTGTGTGTGTGTGTGTGTGTGTGTGTGTGTGTTCTTGTATGTCGACCCTTCCTGAGACATGAAGAAGGAAAAGTATCTTCCATATGAGGAGGTGTGAACAAGTGATGACATAAATCATGGTCCCAATAACATCGCATCTAATAGAGAGGCAAATACTAGAGTCTGTGAACATTGCTCCAAAGTCAGGATTTGGTGTTGATTTAATTTGCATACAAAAGTAAACAAAGGCAGCAATATGTGACAAATACACTACACTACTAAGACTATAGTGGCCATGAACAGTTAGCTTCTACAGCCGGGTTGCCCAAAGTGCGGCACAGGGGCCATCTGTGGTCCCTGACTCCTTTGTCATCGGACTTAAAAGAACATTACACACAACAAAACATAGAGATGTCATTCGCACCCCTGCTGGTGACAACTATGAAAATGAGGGTGGTCCCAAAAAGAGGGAATTTTTCAAATTGACTGCGTCGCTTTTAAAAGTGCTCCCTCTCTGGTCAACATATGAAACAACAAGTGTGTGTAAGGAATTAAAATGCGCCCCCTTTGGCCAAGATGACTTAAAAAAACAATAGATAGAGACATACTATAATAACTTGAAGTAAATAATGAAGATTAAAAAACAATTACAAAAAAAAATTAATATTAATAAATTAACTAAAAGCAGTTTTCTCACAATGTGGCGACTTTTTTTCGTATAAAATCAGGAACAATTTCTCATGTTCTTTTTGTTTCTGTATATTGCAACATTTTCTCGTACAATTATTAGTTTTAATGCAAAGTGGTGACATTTGTCTTTTGAAATTCAGACTTTTATCACAATATTACCCTTTTTTTTGTAAAATAGTGATGCTTTTTGAGTAAAATTGTGACTTTTGTCATCATTTTGACAGGTGAAATTCCGATCATTATTATAAAAAGTGCCAACATTTTAAAGTTTTCTTATAAAATTGTGACTTTTGTTAAGTAAAATGACGATTATTTTCATAAAATTGCCAACATTTTAAGATGTTGCTTGTAAAACTGTGACTGTTATTGAATACAATTCCAACTTTTATCATAATATTGCACAAATGTCCAGTTTTTCCTGTAAAATCTTGACTTGCGTTGAGTAAAAAGATGACTTTTATTATAATACTGCCAACATTCTAAGTTTTTCTCGGGAAATTCCAACTAATTTTTCACAACAAGCTATTTTATATTTGCACAGTATGTATATATTATTCATGTTGTAAATACACTTCTTTATATATCTAGAAAGGCTGCTCCTAAAGAGGGAGGCTTTTTTCTCAGCTCTCAATAAGGTAGCAAATACAAGTGTGTGTGTGTGTGTGTGTGTGTGTGTGTGTGTGTGTGTGTGTGTGTGTGTGTGTGTGTGTGTGTTTGTGTATGTCGACCCTTCCTGAGACATGAAGAAGGAAAAGTATCTTCCATATGAGGAGGTGTGAACAAGTGATGACATAAATCATGGTCCCAATAACATTGCATCTAATAGAGAGGCAAATACTAGAGTCTGTGAACATTGCTCCAAAGTCAGGATTTGGTGTTGATTTAATTTGCATACAGAAGTAAACAAAGGCAGCAATATGTGACAAATACACTACACTACTAAGACTATAGTGGCCATGAACAGTTAGCTTCTACAGCCGGGTTGCCCAAAGTGCGGCACAGGGGCCATCTGTGGTCCCTGACTCCTTTGTCATCGGACTTAAAAGAACATTACACACAACAAAACATAGAGATTTCATTCACACCCCTGCTGGTGACAACTATGAAAATGAGGGTGGTCCCAAAAGGAGGGAATTTTTCAAATTGACTGCGTCGCTTTTAAAAGTGCTCCCTCTCTGGTCAACATATGAAACAACAAGTGTGTGTAAGGAATTAAAATGCGCCCCTTTTGGCCAAGATGACTTAAAAAAACAACAGATAGAGACATACTATAATAACTTGAAGTAAATAATGAAGATTAAAAAACAATTACAAAAAAAATTAATATTAATAAATTAACTAAAAGCAGTTTTCTCACAATGTGGCGACTTTTTTTCGTATGAAATCAGGAACAATTTCTCATGTTCTTTCTGTTTCTGTATATTGCAACATTTTCTCGTACAATTATTAGTTTTAATGCAAAGTGGTGACATTTGTCGTATGAAATTCAGACTTTTATCACAATATTACCCTTTTTTTTTGTAAAATAGTGATGCTTTTTGAGTAAAATGGTGACTTTTGTCATCATTTTGACAAGTGAAATTCCGATCATTATTATAAAAAGTGCCAACATTTTAAAGTTTTCTTATAAAATTGTGACTTTTGTTAAGTAAAATGACGACTATTTTCATAAAATTGCCAACATTTTAAGCTGTTGCTTGTAAAATTGTGACTGTTGTTGAATACAATTCCAACTTTTATCATAATATTGCACGATAGTCCAGTTTTTCTTGTAAAATGTTGACTTGCGTTGAGTAAAAAGATGACTTTTATTATAATACTGCCAACATTCTAAGTTCTTCTCGTGAAATTCCAACTCATTTTTCAGAACAAGTTATTTTATATTTGCACAGTATGTATATATTATTCATGTTGTAAATACACTTCTTTATATATCTAGAAAGGCTGCTCCTAAAGAGGGAGGCTTTTTTCTCAGCTCTCCAGAAGGTCAGAAATACAAACGTGTGTGTGTGTGTGTGTGTGTGTGTGTGTGTGTGTGTGTGTGTGTGTGTGTGTGTGTGTGTGTGTGTGTGTGTGTTCTTGTATGTCGACCCTTCCTGAGACATGAAGAAGGAAAAGTATCTTCCATATGAGGAGGTGTGAACAAGTGATGACATAAATCATGGTCCCAATAACATTGCATCTAATAGAGAGGCAAATACTAGCGTCTGTGAACATTGCTCCAAAGTCAGGATTTGGTGTTGATTTAATTTGCATACAGAAGTAAACAAAGGCAGCAATATGTGACAAATACACTACACTACTAAGACTATAGTGGCCATGAACAGTTAGCTTCTACAGCCGGGTTGCCCAAAGTGCGGCACAGGGGCCATCTGTGGTCCCTGACTCCTTTGTCATCGGACTTAAAAGAACATTACACACAACAAAACATAGAGATGTCATTCGCACCCCTGCTGGTGACAGCTATGAAAATGAGGGTGGTCCCAAAAAGAGGGAATTTTGCAATTGACTGCGTCGCTTTTAAAAGTGCTCCCTCTCTGGTCAACATATGAAACAACAAGTGTGTGTAAGGAATTAAAATGCGCCCCCTTTGGCCAAGATGACTTAAAAAAACAATAAATAGAGACATACTATAATAACTTGAAGTAAATAATGAAGATTAAAAAACAATTACAAAAAAAAATTAATATTAATAAATTAACTAAAAGCAGTTTTCTCACAATGTGGCGACTTTTTTTCGTATAAAATCAGGAACAATTTCTCATGTTCTTTTTGTTTCTGTATATTGCAACATTTTCTCGTACAATTATTAGTTTTAATGCAAAGTGGTGACATTTGTCTTTTGAAATTCAGACTTTTATCACAATATTACCCTTTTTTTTGTAAAATAGTGATGCTTTTTGAGTAAAATTGTGACTTTTGTCATCATTTTGACAGGTGAAATTCCGATCATTATTATAAAAAGTGCCAACATTTTAAAGTTTTCTTATAAAATTGTGACTTTTGTTAAGTAAAATGACGATTATTTTCATAAAATTGCCAACATTTTAAGATGTTGCTTGTAAAACTGTGACTGTTATTGAATACAATTCCAACTTTTATCATAATATTGCACAAATGTCCAGTTTTTCCTGTAAAATCTTGACTTGCGTTGAGTAAAAAGATGACTTTTATTATAATACTGCCAACATTCTAAGTTTTTGTCGGGAAATTCCAACTCATTTTTCACAACAAGCTATTTTATATTTGCACAGTATGTATATATTATTCATGTTGTAAATACACTTCTTTATATATCTAGAAAGGCTGCTCCTAAAGAGGGAGGTTTTTTTCTCAGGTCTCCAGAAGGTCAGAAATACAAGTGTGTGTGTGTGTGTGTGTGTGTGTGTGTGAGTGTGTGTGTGTGTGTGTGTGTGTGTGTGTGTGTGTGTGTGTTCTTGTATGTCGACCCTTCCCGAGACATGAAGAAGGAAAAGTATCTTCCATATGAGGAGGTGTGAACAAGCGATGACATAAATCATGGTCCCAATAACATCGCATCTAATAGAGAGGCAAATACTAGAGTCTGTGAACATTGCTCCAAAGTCAGGATTTGGTGTTGATTTAATTTGCATACAGAAGTAAACAAAGGCAGCAATATGTGACAAATACACTACACTACTAAGACTATAGTGGCCATGAACAGTTAGCTTCTACAGCCGGGTTGCCCAAAGTGCGGCACAGGGGCCATCTGTGGTCCCTGACTCCTTTGTCATCGGACTTAAAAGAACATTACACACAACAAAACATAGAGATTTCATTCGCACCCCTGCTGGTGACAACTATGAAAATGAGGGTGGTCCCAAAAAGAGGGAATTTTTCAAATTGACTGCGTCGCTTTTAAAAGTGCTCCCTCTCTGGTCAACATATGAAACAACAAGTGTGTGTAAGGAATTGAAATGCGCCCCTTTTGGCCAAGATGACTTAAAAAAACAATAGATAGAGACATACTATAATAACTTGAAGTAAATAATGAAGATTAAAAAACAATTACAAAAAAAATTAATATTAATAAATTAACTAAAAGCAGTTTTCTCACAATGTGGCGACTTTTTTTTCGTATAAAATCAGGAACAATTTCTCATGTTCTTTCTGTTTCTGTATATTGCAACATTTTCTCGTACAATTATTAGTTTTAATGCAAAGTGGTGACATTTGTCGTATGAAATTGAGACTTTTATCACAATATTACCCTTTTTTTTTGTAAAATAGTGATGCTTTTTGAGTAAAATTGTGACTTTTGTCATCATTTTGACAAGTGAAATTCCGATCATTATTATAAAAAGTGCCAACATTTTAAAGTTTTCTTATAAAATTGTGACTTTTGTTAAGTAAAATGACGATTATTTTCATAAAATTGCCAACATTTTAAGCTGTTGCTTGTAAAATTGCGACTGTTATTGAATAAAATTCCAACTTTTATTATAATATCGCACAAATGTCCAGTTTTTCTTGTAAAAAGATGACTTTTATTATAATACTGCCAACATTCTAAGTTGTTCTCGTGAAATTCCAATTCATTTTTCACAACAAGCTATTTTATATTTGCACAGTATGTATATATTATTCATGTTGTAAATACACTTCTTTATGTATCTAGAAAGGCTGCTCCTAAAGAGGGAGGCTTTTTTCTCAGCTCTCAATAAGGTAACAAATACAAGTGTGTGTGTGTGTGTGTGTGTGTGTGTGTGTGTGTGTGTGTGTGTGTGTGTGTGTTCGTGTATGTCGACCCTTCCTGAGACATGAAGAAGGAAAAGTATCTTCCATATGAGGAGGTGTGAACAAGTGATGACATAAATCATGGTCCCAATAACATCGCATCTAATAGAGAGGCAAATACTAGAGTCTGTGAACATTGCTCCAAAGTCAGGATTTTCTGTTGATTTAATTTGCATACAGAAGTAAACAAAGGCAGCAATATGTGATAAATACACTACGCTACTAAGACTATAGTGGCCATGAACAGTTAGCTTCTACAGCCGGGTTGCCCAAAGTGCGGCACAGGGGCCATCTGTGGTCCCTGACTCCTTTGTCATCGGACTTAAAAGAACATTACACACAACAAAACAGAGAGATGTCATTCGCACCCCTGCTGGTGACAACTATGAAAATGAGGGTGGTCCCAAAAAGAGGGAATTTTGCAAATTGACTGCGTCGCTTTTAAAAGTGCTCCCTCTCTGGTCAACATATGAAACAACAAGTGTGTGTAAGGAATTAAAATGCGCCCCTTTTGGCCAAGATGACTTAAAAAAACAATAGATAAATATGTATATAGAGACATACTATAATAACTTGAAGTAATTAATGAAGATTAAAAAACAATTACAAAAAAAATTAATATTAATAAATTAACTAAAAGCAGTTTTCTCACATTGTGGCGACTTTTTTTCGTATAAAATCAGGAACAATTTCTCATGTTCTTTTTGTTTCTGTATATTGCAACATTTTCTCGTACAATTATTGGTTTTAATGCAAAGTGGTGACATTTGTCGTATGAAATTCAGACTTTTATCACAATATTACGCATTTTTTTTGTAAAATAGTGATGCTTTTTGAGAAAAATGGTGTCTTTTGTCATCATTTTGACAAGTGAAATTCCGATCATTATTATAAAAAGTGCCAACATTTTAAAGTTTTCTTATAAAATTGTGACTTTTAAGTAGAATGACGATTATTTTCATAAAATTGCCAACATTTTAAGCTGTTGCTTGTAAAATTGCGACTGTTATTGAATACAATTCCAACTTTTATCATAACATTGCACAAATGTCCAGTTTTTCTTGTAAAATGTTGACTTGCGTTGAGTAAAAAGATGACTTTTATTATAACACTGCCAACATTCTAAGTTTTTCTCGGGAAATTCCAACTCATTTTTCACAACAAACTATTTTATATTTGCACAGTATGTATATATTATTCATGTTGTAAATACACTTCTTTATATATCTAGAAAGGCTGCTCCTAAAGAGGGAGGCTTTTTTCTCAGCTCTCCAGAAGGTCAGAAATACAAACGTGTGTGTGTGTGTGTGTGTGTGTGTGTGTGTGTGTGTGTGTGTGTGTGTGTGTGTGTGTGTGTGTGTGTGTGTTCTTGTATGTCGACCCTTCCTGAGACATGAAGAAGGAAAAGTATCTTCCATATGAGGAGGTGTGAACAAGTGATGACATAAATCATGGTCCCAATAACATTGCATCTAATAGAGAGGCAAATACTAGCGTCTGTGAACATTGCTCCAAAGTCAGGATTTGGTGTTGATTTAATTTGCATACAGAAGTAAACAAAGGCAGCAATATGTGACAAATACACTACACTACTAAGACTATAGTGGCCATGAACAGTTAGCTTCTACAGCCGGGTTGCCCAAAGTGCGGCACAGGGGCCATCTGTGGTCCCTGACTCCTTTGTCATCGGACTTAAAAGAACATTACACACAACAAAACATAGAGATGTCATTCGCACCCCTGCTGGTGACAGCTATGAAAATGAGGGTGGTCCCAAAAAGAGGGAATTTTGCAATTGACTGCGTCGCTTTTAAAAGTGCTCCCTCTCTGGTCAACATATGAAACAACAAGTGTGTGTAAGGAATTAAAATGCGCCCCCTTTGGCCAAGATGACTTAAAAAAACAATAAATAGAGACATACTATAATAACTTGAAGTAAATAATGAAGATTAAAAAACAATTACAAAAAAAAATTAATATTAATAAATTAACTAAAAGCAGTTTTCTCACAATGTGGCGACTTTTTTTCGTATAAAATCAGGAACAATTTCTCATGTTCTTTTTGTTTCTGTATATTGCAACATTTTCTCGTACAATTATTAGTTTTAATGCAAAGTGGTGACATTTGTCTTTTGAAATTCAGACTTTTATCACAATATTACCCTTTTTTTTGTAAAATAGTGATGCTTTTTGAGTAAAATTGTGACTTTTGTCATCATTTTGACAGGTGAAATTCCGATCATTATTATAAAAAGTGCCAACATTTTAAAGTTTTCTTATAAAATTGTGACTTTTGTTAAGTAAAATGACGATTATTTTCATAAAATTGCCAACATTTTAAGATGTTGCTTGTAAAACTGTGACTGTTATTGAATACAATTCCAACTTTTATCATAATATTGCACAAATGTCCAGTTTTTCCTGTAAAATCTTGACTTGCGTTGAGTAAAAAGATGACTTTTATTATAATACTGCCAACATTCTAAGTTTTTGTCGGGAAATTCCAACTCATTTTTCACAACAAGCTATTTTATATTTGCACAGTATGTATATATTATTCATGTTGTAAATACACTTCTTTATATATCTAGAAAGGCTGCTCCTAAAGAGGGAGGTTTTTTTCTCAGGTCTCCAGAAGGTCAGAAATACAAGTGTGTGTGTGTGTGTGTGTGTGTGTGTGTGAGTGTGTGTGTGTGTGTGTGTGTGTGTGTGTGTGTGTGTGTGTTCTTGTATGTCGACCCTTCCCGAGACATGAAGAAGGAAAAGTATCTTCCATATGAGGAGGTGTGAACAAGCGATGACATAAATCATGGTCCCAATAACATCGCATCTAATAGAGAGGCAAATACTAGAGTCTGTGAACATTGCTCCAAAGTCAGGATTTGGTGTTGATTTAATTTGCATACAGAAGTAAACAAAGGCAGCAATATGTGACAAATACACTACACTACTAAGACTATAGTGGCCATGAACAGTTAGCTTCTACAGCCGGGTTGCCCAAAGTGCGGCACAGGGGCCATCTGTGGTCCCTGACTCCTTTGTCATCGGACTTAAAAGAACATTACACACAACAAAACATAGAGATTTCATTCGCACCCCTGCTGGTGACAACTATGAAAATGAGGGTGGTCCCAAAAAGAGGGAATTTTTCAAATTGACTGCGTCGCTTTTAAAAGTGCTCCCTCTCTGGTCAACATATGAAACAACAAGTGTGTGTAAGGAATTGAAATGCGCCCCTTTTGGCCAAGATGACTTAAAAAAACAATAGATAGAGACATACTATAATAACTTGAAGTAAATAATGAAGATTAAAAAACAATTACAAAAAAAATTAATATTAATAAATTAACTAAAAGCAGTTTTCTCACAATGTGGCGACTTTTTTTTCGTATAAAATCAGGAACAATTTCTCATGTTCTTTCTGTTTCTGTATATTGCAACATTTTCTCGTACAATTATTAGTTTTAATGCAAAGTGGTGACATTTGTCGTATGAAATTGAGACTTTTATCACAATATTACCCTTTTTTTTTGTAAAATAGTGATGCTTTTTGAGTAAAATTGTGACTTTTGTCATCATTTTGACAAGTGAAATTCCGATCATTATTATAAAAAGTGCCAACATTTTAAAGTTTTCTTATAAAATTGTGACTTTTGTTAAGTAAAATGACGATTATTTTCATAAAATTGCCAACATTTTAAGCTGTTGCTTGTAAAATTGCGACTGTTATTGAATAAAATTCCAACTTTTATTATAATATCGCACAAATGTCCAGTTTTTCTTGTAAAAAGATGACTTTTATTATAATACTGCCAACATTCTAAGTTGTTCTCGTGAAATTCCAATTCATTTTTCACAACAAGCTATTTTATATTTGCACAGTATGTATATATTATTCATGTTGTAAATACACTTCTTTATGTATCTAGAAAGGCTGCTCCTAAAGAGGGAGGCTTTTTTCTCAGCTCTCAATAAGGTAACAAATACAAGTGTGTGTGTGTGTGTGTGTGTGTGTGTGTGTGTGTGTGTGTGTGTGTGTGTGTGTTCGTGTATGTCGACCCTTCCTGAGACATGAAGAAGGAAAAGTATCTTCCATATGAGGAGGTGTGAACAAGTGATGACATAAATCATGGTCCCAATAACATCGCATCTAATAGAGAGGCAAATACTAGAGTCTGTGAACATTGCTCCAAAGTCAGGATTTTCTGTTGATTTAATTTGCATACAGAAGTAAACAAAGGCAGCAATATGTGATAAATACACTACGCTACTAAGACTATAGTGGCCATGAACAGTTAGCTTCTACAGCCGGGTTGCCCAAAGTGCGGCACAGGGGCCATCTGTGGTCCCTGACTCCTTTGTCATCGGACTTAAAAGAACATTACACACAACAAAACAGAGAGATGTCATTCGCACCCCTGCTGGTGACAACTATGAAAATGAGGGTGGTCCCAAAAAGAGGGAATTTTGCAAATTGACTGCGTCGCTTTTAAAAGTGCTCCCTCTCTGGTCAACATATGAAACAACAAGTGTGTGTAAGGAATTAAAATGCGCCCCTTTTGGCCAAGATGACTTAAAAAAACAATAGATAAATATGTATATAGAGACATACTATAATAACTTGAAGTAATTAATGAAGATTAAAAAACAATTACAAAAAAAATTAATATTAATAAATTAACTAAAAGCAGTTTTCTCACATTGTGGCGACTTTTTTTCGTATAAAATCAGGAACAATTTCTCATGTTCTTTTTGTTTCTGTATATTGCAACATTTTCTCGTACAATTATTGGTTTTAATGCAAAGTGGTGACATTTGTCGTATGAAATTCAGACTTTTATCACAATATTACGCATTTTTTTTGTAAAATAGTGATGCTTTTTGAGAAAAATGGTGTCTTTTGTCATCATTTTGACAAGTGAAATTCCGATCATTATTATAAAAAGTGCCAACATTTTAAAGTTTTCTTATAAAATTGTGACTTTTAAGTAGAATGACGATTATTTTCATAAAATTGCCAACATTTTAAGCTGTTGCTTGTAAAATTGCGACTGTTATTGAATACAATTCCAACTTTTATCATAACATTGCACAAATGTCCAGTTTTTCTTGTAAAATGTTGACTTGCGTTGAGTAAAAAGATGACTTTTATTATAACACTGCCAACATTCTAAGTTTTTCTCGGGAAATTCCAACTCATTTTTCACAACAAACTATTTTATATTTGCACAGTATGTATATATTATTCATGTTGTAAATACACTTCTTTATATATCTAGAAAGGCTGCTCCTAAAGAGGGAGGCTTTTTCTCAGCTCTCAATAAGGTAACAAATACAAGTGTGTGTGTGTGTGTGTGTGTGTGTGTGTGTTCTTGTATGTCGACCCTTCCTGAGACATGAAGAAGGAAAAGTATCTTCCATATGAGGAGGTGTGAACAAGTGATGACATAAATCATGGTCCCAATAACATCGCATCTAATAGAGAGGCAAATACTAGAGTCTGTGAACATTGCTCCAAAGTCAGGATTTGGTGTTGATTTAATGTGCATACAGAAGTAAACAAAGGCAGCAATATGTGACAAATACACTACACTACCAAGACTATAGTGGCCATGAACAGTTAGCTTCTACAGCCGGGTTGCCCAAAGTGCGGCACAGGGGCCATCTGTGGTCCCTGACTCCTTTGTCATCGGACTTAAAAGAACATTACACACAACAAAACATAGAGATGTCATTCGCACCCCTGCTGGTGACAACTATGAAAATGAGGGTGGTCCCAAAAAGAGGGAATTTTTCAAATTGACTGCGTCGCTTTTAAAAGTGCTCCCTCTCTGGTCAACATATGAAACAACAAGTGTGTGTAAGGAATTAAAATGCGCCCCTTTTGGCCAAGATGACTTAAAAAAACAATAGATAGAGACATACTATAATAACTTGAAGTAAATAATGAAGATTAAAAAACAATTACAAAAAAAATTAATATTAATAAATTAACTAAAAGCAGTTTTCTCACAATGTGGCGACTTTTTTTTCGTATAAAATCAGGAACAATTTCTCATGTTCTTTCTGTTTCTGTATATTGCAACATTTTCTCGTACAATTATTAGTTTTAATGCAAAGTGGTGACATTTGTCGTATGAAATTGAGACTTTTATCACAATATTACCCTTTTTTTTTGTAAAATAGTGATGCTTTTTGAGTAAAATTGTGACTTTTGTCATCATTTTGACAAGTGAAATTCCGATCATTATTATAAAAAGTGCCAACATTTTAAAGTTTTCTTATAAAATTGTGACTTTTGTTAAGTAAAATGACGATTATTTTCATAAAATTGCCAACATTTTAAGCTGTTGCTTGTAAAATTGTGACTGTTGTTGAATACAATTCCACCCCTGCTGGTCAACATGAGTATGGTCCCAAAAAAGAGGGATTTTTCACATTGACTGCGTGTCGCCTTTAAAAGTGCTCCCCCTCTGGTCAACATATGAAATAACAAGTGTGTCTAAGAAATGGAAATGCGCCCCCTTTGGCCAAAATTTCTTTAAAATAAATAAATAAATATGTATATAGAAACATACTGTAATAACTTCAAGTAAATAATGAAGATTAAAAACAATTACAAAATAAAAAATAAAACAAAATAACTAAAAGTCGTGTTTTTCTCACAATGTTTCAACTTTTTTCTTATAAAATTGGGAAAACAATTTCTCATATTCTTTCTCTTTCTGTAATATTCCAACATTTTTCGTGAAATTATTGCATGTAAAATAATTGCTTTTTAATGCAAAATGGTGACTTATAACAATATTACCCATTTTTTGTTGTTCTTATAAAATATTAATATTGTCTGAGTAAAATGAACTTTTCTCATAATTTTTTCAAGTAAAATTCAGATTATTATTACAATATAGCCAAATATTGAAAGTTCTCTTATAAAATTGTGACTTTTGTCGAGAAAAAGTACGACTCTTCTCATTACATTGCCAAAAGTTTCAGCTTTTGCTTGTAAAATTGTGACTGTTATTGAGTAAAATTCCAACTTTCATCATAATATTGCACAAATGTTCAGTTTTTCTTGTCAAATTTTGACTTGTGTTGAGTAAAACAATAACTCTTGTTTTAATACTGCCAAAATGATGTAATAGCTTGAAGTAAATAATGAAGATTAATAAACAATTGCAAACAAAAAAAATGTTTAAAAAATAACAAAAATTTTCCGGAAGGAATCAATAAAGTACCATCTATCTATCTATCTATCTATCTATCTATCTATCTATCTATCTATCTATCTATCTATCTATCTATCTATCTATCTATCTATCTATCTATCTATCTATCTATCTATCTATCTATCTATCTATCTATCTATCTATCTATCTATCTATCTATCTATCTATCTATCTATCTATCTATCTATCTATCTATCTATCTATCTATCTATCTATCTATCTATCTATCTATCTATCTATCTATCTATCTATCTATCTATCTATCTATCTATCTATCTATCTATCTATCTATCTATCTATCTATCTATCTATCTATCTATCTATCTATCTATCTATCTATCTATCTATCTATCTATCCAAAAGCAGTCTTCTCACAATGCCTCGACTTTTTTGTTATAAAATTGGGAACAATTTCTTATATTTTTTCTGTTTCTGTAGTATTGCAGTATTTTCTGTTAAAATTATTACTTTTGTATGTAAAATTATTACTTTTTAAAGCTAAATACTGACTTTTATAACAATATTCCCCATTTTTTTGTTGTTCTTGTAAAATAGTGACATCTTTTGAGTAAAATGATGACTTTTGTAAAATTCCTAATATTATTATCCATCCATCCATTTCTACCGCTTATTCCCTTTGGGGGCGCTTGTGCCTATCTTAGCTACAATCGGCCAGAAGGCAGGGTACACTCTGAACAAGTTGCCACCTCATCGCAGGGCAAATATTGCCAAATATTGAAAGTTCTCTTATAAAATTGTGACTTTTGTCAAGTAAAATGACGACTTTTCATAAAATTTCCAAAATGTTCAGCTTTTTGCTTATAAAATTGAGACCGGTGTCGAGTAAAATTCCAACTTTTATCATAATATTGAAGTGAATGTGAATTATATTTATATAGCGCTTTTCTCTAGTGACTCAAAGCGCTTTACATAGTGAAACCCAATATCTAATTTACATTTAAACCAGTGTGGGGGGCACTGGGAGCAGGTGGGTAAAGTGCCTTGCCCAAGGACACAATGGCAGTGACTAGAATGGCGGAAGCGGGAATCGAACCTGCAACCCTCAAGTTGCTGGCACGGCCACTCTACCAACCGAGCTATGCCGCCCCATCATCATTTATGCCCAAATGTTCAGTTTTTCTCGTATAATTTTGACTTGCGTTGAATAAAATGACGACTTTTATTATAATACTAACCAAATCCTACATTTTTATTGTGAAATTCCAAGTCATTTTTCACAAAAAGCTTTTTTATATGTGCATGGTAAATATACAGTGGGGCAACAAAGTATTTAGTCAGCCAGCGATTGTGCAAGTTCTCCCACTTCAAATGATGACAGAGGTCTGTAATTTTCATCATAGGTACACTTCAACTGTGAGAGACAGAATGTGGAAAAAAAATCCAGGAATTTATATTGTAGGAATTTTAAATAATTAATTTGTAAATTATGGTGGAAAATAAGTATTTGGTCAACCATTCAAAGCTCTCACTGATGGAAGGAGGTTTTGGCTCCAAATCTCAGGATACATGGCCCCATTCATTCTTTCCTTAACACGGATCAATCGTCCTGTCCCCTTAGCAGAAAAACAGCCCCAAAGCATGATGTTTCCACCCCCATGCTTCACAGTAGGTGTGGTGTTCTTGGGATGCAACTCAGTATTCTTCTTCCTCCAAACACGACGAGTTGAGTTTATACCAAAAAGTTCTATTTTGGTTTCATCTGACCACATGACATTCTCCCAATCCTCTGCTGTATCATCCATGTATCCATTTTGGTATAAACTCAACTCCTCGTGTTTGGAGGAAGAAGAATACTGAGTTGCATCCCAAGAACACCATACCTACTGTGAAGCATGGGGGTGCAAACATCATGCTTTGGGGCTGTTTTTCTGCTAAGGGGACAGGACGATTGATCCGTGTTAAGAAAAGAATGAATGGGGCCATGTATCCTGAGATTTGGAGCCAAAACCTCCTTCCATCAGTGAGAGCTTTGAATGGTTGACCAAATACTTATTTTCCACCATAATTTACAAATAAATTCCTTAAAATTTCAACAATGTGAATTCCTGGATTTTTTTTCCACATTCTGTCTCTCACAGTTGAAGTGTACCTATGATGAAAATGACAGACCTCTGTCATCATTTGAAGTGGGAGAACTTGCACAATCGCTGGCTGACTAAATACTTTTTTGCCCCACTGTATATTATTCATGTTGTAAATACATTTATTTATATATCTAGAAAGGCTTCTCCTAAAGAGGGAGGCTTTTTTCTCAGCTCTCAAGAAGGTAACACATACAAGAATGTGTGTGTGTGTGTGTGTGTATTCCGTTTATATTTACATCAAACACAATTTCTCAACTCATATGGAAACTGGGTTTGTACATGTATATATATATATATATATATATATATATATATATATATATATATATATATATATATGTATATGTGTGTGCGTGTGCGCCAACAACAAGGAGATCTAACATTTGAGGTGTGTGTCTCCCGACTTGTGCTAACAGTTGCTAATTAGCACCTCCTGGCCCCCGGAGGAGCCGCCAAGCTGAGTATTTCTAACTGGTCTCCATGCACAGATCCAAGCGCCCACATTTTACCCCAAACTAATTAGCCGCCTCGCTCCGCAGACCCAACATGGCCTGATGTAACGCCAGACATGTTTGCATCTCTAAAGTCACATTCTCGGTAAGAGCTGGCGGCAAACACGCACATGAGGGTACTGTCCCTTTAAGAAGCAGCCGCCCACCTGATTGGTCCACGTCTGGAAGTCTGCCGAAAACATCGGTGACTTGCAAACTCTTTAAATGTGCTTTTGGATGAAATACACCCACCGACGTGTTGATACAATACTAATATGTCTTCATAGAGAGGATTTTTTTTTGCAAATATAAGCTCCTTTGGAATTTGATGCCTGCAAGGTGTTTCAAAAAAGCGGGCACAGGTGGCAAAAAAGACTGAGAAAGTTGAGGAATGCTCATCAAACACTTATTTGGAACATCCCACAGGTGAACAGGCTAATTGGGAACAGGTGGGTGCCATGATTGGCTATAAAAGCAGCTACCATGAAATTCCCAAACAAGAACGGGGCGACGGTCACCACTTTGTCAACAAATGCCTGAGCAATTTGTTTAAAAACATTTCTCAAACAGCTGCTGCAAGGAATTTAAGGATTTCACTATCTACGCTCCGCGATATCATCTGGAGAAATCACTTCACGTAAGCCATGATATAACGCACCTTCGTTCCCTCGGGCGGTACTGCGTCAAAAAGCGACATCAGTGTGTAAAGGCTATCACCACATGGGCTCAGGAACACTTCAAAAAAACACTGTCAGTAACCACAGGGGGTCGTTACATCTGTAAGTGCAAGTTAAAACTCTACTATGCAAGGCCAAAGCCATTTATCAACAACACCCAGAAATGCTTTGCTGGTCCAGAGCCATCTAAGACTCCAAAAAAATCACAAATCGATTTTTAATATACATTTTTATTTTTGTTTATCTATTTTTTAACTCTAAATCTGTCCTGTCCATCCACTAAGACAAATCATATAGTAGATGTAGATGATCTATATCAACTATACACATTGACTTTAGCCAGGAGAAGTGTTGGATATATATCTCTTGTTGTCTTGTATGTATTTAACTTTATTAAATCCATCTATCCATTTTCTACCGCTTATTTTCTCTGGGGTCACAGGGGCCGCTGGCGCCACTTTATTATTAAATATTTGGTCGAATTTTATTCAACAAAACAAGTTTTATTTAAGTGATATAAACATTTATCAGAGCTGTTGTTTACAATGTAATTAATCATAGAACTGGCATCCAATGTTGTAAAAAAGCAGATAGATTCTTGTCAGAATAATTGTATCTAAGTTATCACAAAACTTTGTGTTTCAATGAATTCCCGGCGAGCAGACAAAAGCTGTCTTTAATCTTACCAATCGAAAAGGCTCGTAAAACACCATTGTTTACAATGGGAAGCGACATGAACGTGTCTGTTTCTTTGCTCTATTATAATCCACAGGAAAAATAATTCTTGACCCGAGATGTGCTGAAAATTTTAATTTCCCCTCGGGGATTGATAAAGTATGTCTGATTCTGCTTCTGATCTACAAAGCAGAGAGGAAGCAGGACCGGACTCCCCTCCAGGCACCTTTTCTTTGAACTGTTTTGTAAGCAAAGGCGACGGCTGTTTACGACCCCCTTCCTTTAGAAACAGCTGTTGCCAGGTAATCAGGGAGAGTCCAAATAAAAGAGGAGGCATACAATCTTTCGCCAGAGCGTGGTGGAACACTGTAAAAGGGTACACATCTACGCATTTTATCTCAATGAGCTAAATTGAATTTTGTCTCTGTTTAATTCCTTGCTTCTTGTCTGTTTAATAGATGTCATCAGTGTTTGAACCTGACAATTTTGAATTGAGAATGGAATCTTAATGGGATAAATGTTTAGTTGGCCAAATATTCACACCCCTAGTGTACTCAAAGGTGCAATGTTAGCATCAATTTATGTAGTATTATTATTGTTATTAGGGCCCGCATGGCCAAAGGACCTATTGTTTTTCGTCCGTTTTATTATTATTCTTTATTATTATTATTCCGCCGCCTCTTTGAACTGTAATTTGACCCCCTGACCATGCTTCAAAACTCACCAAATTTCACACACTCATCAGAACTGGCGAAAATTGCCATCTAATTAAAAAAAACAAACTTCAAAAATAAAAAATGCGCTCTAGCGCCCCCTACGAAAAAAAAAACCAGACTGCTTGTAACTTCCGTTAGCAATGTCATAGAGACATGAAACTAAAACCTCTATGTAGGACTGACTTAGACCTAGATTTCATAATTTTACTTTAAACGGCAAAAATCCCCCAAAATTTGGCAAAAACCCCTTCAAAGCAAAATTTGCCTAAAAAAAGGCTATTTTTGCCTCTTTGCGCTGTATTTTGACCCTCTCAAAATGCTTCAAAACTCACCAAACTTGGCACACACATCGGGACTGGCAAAAATTGCGATCTAGTAAAAAAACCAAACCCCAAAAATCAAAATTGCGCTCTAACGCAATTTTTGAATAAAACACAGAAAAAACTGCTGCTAGGAAGAAAACACAGACAAAACTGCTTGTAACTTCCGGTAGGAATGTTGGAGAGACATGAAACAAAAACTTATATGTAGGTCTCACTTAGACCTACATTTTAATGATTAACATCCTTCAGCAAAAATCAACAGGAAGTTGGCAATTACCCCTTCAAAACAAAAGGTTTGTAAAAACCTGTCACCTTTCTTCAAACGTTATCTCCTCTGAGCCCGTTTGTCGTTTCGGCTTCAAACTCGCACAGGAGAGAGTTTGAACCCTTCTGATTAAAAGTTTGCGCAAGAGTTTTGATTACTGCTCCGGTTTTGATTTTATGACCCTTCAAAGATCAACTGCGCTGATGCTGCTGCGCTGCTGTTGTCTCAAGATGGCTACTACCACTGGACAAATGTATTGGGACACTTAGGACTAACACTAGGCAAAAGTATTGGGACACTTATGGCTAACAGTAGACAATGACAATGTGAAATGGAATTAAATTGTTTTTGTCCTCAAAATTCTACACACATACCCTATAATAATAGCAGCTACTATCCATGCTTCTACCGCTTATCCGGGTTTGGGTCGCGGGGGCAGCAGCCAAAGGCGGGCCCGTCCAACGCTGCTTGCAGCTTTAATTATTATTATTATTATCATAATGAATGACATATGTATTTAAGACTGTTAGAGATTGTTGTCAGTAGCAAACGTTAGCCATAAAGTGCCCCCAGTGAGCGCTAATGCTAATGCTAATGCTAGTAGTTCTGTGGTGAGCTCTTTTGCAAGGCGGCCTCCAAAGATAGCGGCCATGCTTTGCTACCCGCAGACGTCTCTGGCGAGAGGCAGGAGGGGTGACAAACCCCTGTGGATGAATTAGAGGTGCTCACCGACTTGTGCTTCCTTTTTAATTAACGAGAGAATGAGCGGCTTTGTCCACGCCCTCCTGGGGGAGATGAGCTGGCGGCCACCAAAAGGATGACACCACTCTGCTGACGTTAGAGGCGCCTCTTGCCCGCGCTTTTATTGTGGAAGAACAATTCAACCTGTTTCTTCTAAGACCTGTGAAGGGTGTTAACTTCTTTATACGCTTGCATCACACTTCATAGGTTTGGGACGGCCACAGTTTTACCCGGGAACAGACCAGAGTCCTTTTGCTCGAATAGGTCACTTTGTAGTTAAGTGTGAACATAAGTTAGGAAACTGGCGAGGACAGACGAGTCCAGAGTGCGGCGCAGGGGAGAATGTTTTATTGGCCATCTACACATTATAAAAATACTATTAAAAAAGTTAAAAAAAATATATATATAATATATATACATATATATATATATATATACATACACACACACACACATATATATATTGCACTTAATTTCAATACAAATCGTTTCTTACACTGAATTTTCAAACAATTATTTTTTTACACAGCATTTTTAGACTGAATTTTCATACAATAATTTTTTTTTACACACATTTTTTATACACTGACTTTTTACACTGTATTTTTATACAATTATTTTTTTACACTGAATTCATATACTATAATCTTTTTACACTGATTATTTTAATCTGAATTTTTTACACACATTTTTATATATTGAATTTTTATACAATTGTTATTTTTTTACAATTCATTTTTATTCAGTTCATTTTTACACTGAATTTTTATACAATTCATTATTTTACAATTGTTTTTTACACTGAATTCATATACAATATTTTTTTTACAATTTATTTTTGTGCAATAATTTTTTTACACTGAATTTTGATACGATTATTTTTTTACACAAGTTTTTTTCCCACTGAATTTTTATAAAATTATTTTTTTACACTAAAATTTTATACAGAATGTTCATCCGATTAATGGTTTTTACACATATTTTTTGATACTCTGACTTTTTTTACACTGACTTTTTATTGTTTTAAAAATATACTGAATTTGTTATTCAATTAATTTTTTTAAACCAAATTTGTGTACAATTTTTTTTTACACTGAATTTTTTCTACACTGAATTTTTTGTACACTGAACTTTTTACATTTAATTGTTATACAATGATTATTTTACCCAAAATTTTATACAATACATTTTTTACACACATTTTAAGACACTGAATTTTTACACAGTTCATTTTTACACTTTTTTTTAAATATTTTTTTTACACTGAATTTTTATACAATTTTTTTATACACTTTTTATACACTGACTTTTTACACTGTATTTTTATACAATTATTTTTTTACACTGAATTCATATACTATAATCTTTTTACACTGATTATTTTAAACTGAATTATTTACACACATTTTTATATATTGAATTTTTATACAATTGTTATTTTTTTACAATTCATTTTTATTCAGTTCATTTTTACACTGAATTTTTATACAATTCATTATTTTACAATTGTTTTTTTTACACTGAATTCATATACAATAATTGTTATACAATTATTTTTTTACAATTTATTTTTTACACTAGTTTTTTTCCACTGAATTTTTATAAAATTATTTTTTTACTCTAAATTTTATACAGAATGTTAATCCGATTAATGGTTTTTACACACATTTTTTGATACACTGACTTTTTTAAACTGAATTTTTATTTAAAAAAAAATATATATACTTAATTTTTTATACAATTAATTTTTTTACACCAAATTTTTATACACTTTTTTTTATACTGAATTTTTTGTACACTGAACTTTTTTAATTTAATTGTTATACAATGATTATATTACCCTAAATTTTTATACAATACAGTTTTTTACACACATTTTAAGACACTGAATTGTTACACAGTTCATTTTTTACACTGATTTTTTCCCCAAAAAATGTTTACACTGAATTTTTATACAATTCATTATTTTACAATTGTCTTTTTTACATTGAATTTATATACAATTATTTTTATACAATAATTTTTTTACAATTTATTTTTGTGCAATCATTCTTTTACACTGCATTTTGATACGATTATTTTTTTACACTAGTTTTTTTTCCACTGAATTTTTATAAAATTATTTTTTTACACTAAATTTTATACAGAATGTTCATCCGATTAATGGTTTTTACACACATTTTTTGATACAGACTTTTTTACACTGAATTTTTATTTAAAAAAAATATATATACTGAATTTTTTATACAATTAATTTTTTTACACCAAATTTGTATACAAAGTTTTTTTTTTCACACTGAATTTTTTCTACACTGAATTTTTTGTACACTGAACTTTTTACATTTAATTGTTATACAATGATTATTTTACCCCAAATTTTTATACAATACATTTTTTACACAGTTCATTTTTACACTGATTTTTTTGAAAGATTTTTTTTACACTGAATTTTTATACAAATTTTTTTTTACACTCATTTTTTTCTAATAAAATTGTCAGCATAATTTGCTGTAAAAAAAAAATCAGTTTGCAAGATTCAAATGCAAAACATTCAGTTCGATATATTCAGTGTCAAATACAATCTTTTGTATTAGAGGCGCAAATAAAGAACATTATTTGGATGCAAACCAGAGCCCACTAAAGACCAGCAGATCTAGGTTTTGTAAAGGTCTGGTCTGAACCAGAATGCAAGTTTTAGGTCTTGTCCAGTGTGGGACTTTAAAATGGGGAAGAAGGCCAAACCTGCACAAGGACTTGAAAGGGACTCCCATAGAGGGAAAGAAAGATTTCACCTGTGGGCTGCGAGCAGGAAGCAGACAAATGTCACCTTGTGTGAGCGTCAGCCCCCTCCCCTCTCCTGCCTCCCCCCGACCCTGCTGCCGCCTGTCGAGCATGATGTACGTAGCGGGCCGTATCTCCCGCCGCACAGCCCATTGTTGGGATATTTTTATTAAGGCGTCCTCAATCATAAATCATCAGATTGCAGCCGGCCAGTTATGGGACGCCTTCCGCCCGTTTCCCCACATTAGCACGGCTTGAGCATACACACCTTATTATGTAAATGGCATCTGCTCGGAATCACCTCTCAGTGCCATCTTATCTGTCTGAGGCCGCCATTTGCATCACAATATCCTTTCCTCTTCCTGTCCGCACCCAGCCCTCCTGCACGTTTCGCCTTCGCCACAGCGGGCGCGACTGTCAGCTCCCCCGCCGGCTGCCGGCTGCCACGTGTAATTCTTTTAACGCCCACGTCCTTATCATCGCGCTAATGGCCTGCGCACGCCACCCTGCATCGGCCGCGCTGGCACGGGCCAGCTGGTAATTCCTTTAATTCATTCCACTGGACTCGGAACGTCCTTGGAGAGACAATTACGGGCCTAAAAAACATCACTTTTTCTTTGTACTCCAGCACAAAAGGAATTGATGACAACCGAAGCCCTAAATTCGGCTATTTTTTTCCCTACGCTTTGCAACCCGCGGCTTATAAAACAGTGCCGCTAATGAATGGATTTTTCTTCCATTGAGTATGATTCTTAGGTATAGAATAGAAAGTACTTAATAGATTTCTGGGGGAAATTCAGCACCACAGTTCACTCACAATAAACACTTAGGTCTTTTTTACATGTGAATAATATAAATACGGTCTTTTTTACAGCATTATTCACATGTGAATAATATAAATACAGTCTATTATACAGCATTATTCACATGTGAATAATATAAACACAGTCTATTATACAGTATTATTCACATGTGAATAATGTAAATGCAGTCTATTATACAGCATTATTCACATGTGACTAACATAAATACAGTCTATTATACAGCAATATTTGCATGTGAATAATATAAATACAGTCTTTTATACGGCATTATTCACATGTGAATAATATAAATACAGTCTATTATACAGCATTATTCACATGTGAATAAAATAAATACAGTGTATTATACAGCATTATTCACATGTGAATAATATAAATACAGTCTATTATACAGCATTATTCACATGTGAATAATATAAATACAGTCTATTATACAGCATTATTCACATGTGAATAATATAAATACAGTCTATTATACAGCATTATTCACATGTGAATAATATAAATAGAGTCTATTATACAACATTATTCACATGTGGATGACATTAATACAGTTCATTATACAGCATTATTCACATGTGAATAGTATAAATACAGTCTATTATACAGCATTATTCACATGTGAATAACATAAATACAGTCTATTATACAGCATTATTCACATGTGAATAACATAAATGCAGTCTATTTTACAACATTATTCACATTTGAATAATATAAATACAGTCTATTATACACCATTATTCACATGTGAATAATATAAATACAGTCTATTATGCAGCATTATTCACATGTGAATAATATAAATACAGTCTATTATACATCATTATTCACATGTGAATAATATAAATACAGTGTATTATACAGCATTATTCACATGTGAATAATATAAATACAGTCTATTATACAGCATTATTCACATATGAATAACATAAATACAGTCTATTTTACAACATTATTCACATTTGAATAGTATAAATACAGTCTATTATACATCATTATTCACATGTGAATAATATAAATACAGTCTATTATACATCATTATTCACATGTGAATAATATAAATACAGTGTATTATACAGCATTATTCACATGTGAATAACATAAATACAGTCTATTATACAGCATTATTCACATATGAATAACATAAATACAGTCTATTTTACAACATTATTCACATTTGAATAGTATAAATACAGTCTATTATACATCATTATTCACATGTGAATAATATAAA